>NW_012146856.1:5483812-5484078 GCF_000956105.1 Propithecus coquereli
TTAACATAATTCATCAAATTAATAAATTATAGAAAAACTACAGAAACATTTCTAAAGTTGCAGAACATTATTTAATAAAGTTAATACTCTTCATTACAAAAAAATGTTGGCTAACCAGAAAGGCAAGAAATCTTCAATCTGTGAGATGGTACTGAAAAAAAAAAAAACCTCATTTAGCAAACATTTTATATAATACTGAGATGGGGAAAGAGAATGAAGCTCACTATCACCCCCTATATTCAATTTTATACTGGAGTTCCTAGACA
>NW_012146856.1:5486111-5540296 GCF_000956105.1 Propithecus coquereli
TGTGCCAAGTGGATGACTCTAGCAGGAATCTCTTCCCTATTGAATATTGTGATTATGTGATTTGCTTTCATCTGAATGAACTGTACAATCCAGCTGCTTTGAGCAAAGCACCTAAAGAATGAGCCAAGGGATTTAGAGCCACTTTATTTTCTTCAAGTTCAGGAAAAATCCTATAAACTAACTCATAGAAAATAAAAAAAAAAAAAAAAACAGAGTCCTACTTGAGACTGTTTTTAAAATTTTGTTGGGAAATTGGATGGCATGAAATTTATGTCACAGAATCTGAGCAGTGGAGGGATGCATGTGGGCCAGTTTGAGGACTACCACAAGTTATAGCCTTGTGTTTCATACAGTGTAATGGTTATGAATTAGATAATGCATCTTACCTCAAATATTCTCACCTGAGATTTGTATACTATAGGGGAAAAGGAAAATAATGATAATGATAGGAAAATAAATATATAAAATTCATATAGTGGAGTGATAGTGAAAATGGAACTCTGAAATTCTGAATTTCCATCAGGGCAAAGGAAAAACTGGTGAGGGAGGGGGTTCAATACGGCTGACTGGAAGCGTTTCATGCTGGCCTCCCCCACTTAGAACAAGAATAGTGTATTCTATAGATAGTCACACATTGAGTACATTATTCAAGAGACAATGCTAGAATTCAACAGAGAAGTGACAGGGAACACCAAAAGTGGAGAAGAAGAAGGAAGAGAGGCAGCCTTGCTGGCCAGGATCAGCTGGGAGCCAGGAGAGACTTCCCCACACAGGGGAGGAGTAAGAGACTTCCAGTGGCCCACATGCACACTGTGGAACCACGCAATCTGGCTAAGAGAGAAACCTTCAACCTCCCCAACCCCTGACACTAACACAGGAAGCTGCCGGGAGACCTGGGGATGGAACTGCTCCAGAGAGCCATCTCACACCAGGTCCCACACCTGTTCTGAGACCTAAGTGGCTATAGCAAGTCACCATTTTCAAAACTAGCCTCTGAAAACCTTCCTGCTGTCCCAGGACTCAGTGGCACCAGGACTGAGGTATTACAGAAATTCAGACTTTTGCTGCTGGATCAGGGGAGCAAGCCATGAGCACTCCTGCAGCTGGGCGTAGGAAGAGAGTAAAGCCTGGGTGGCAGTGGCCAGTGTAGGTAAGTGAGTCCTCTCAGGATCTGAGACAGGGATGTGGGTGGGGTGTACATTGCTGCTGGGACTTGGTTGTGAGTTGGGTGTGGGATTTTGTAGCCAGGGTGGGAAGGGCAAACCCTGCCAGGACTGAGGAATGAAGGAGATGTGTATTTCTCATCCACCAGCCCAGGCTGTGGGCACCAAGTGAGGCCCCATCCTCTCCAGTGTTGAGGTCTCAGCACAGCTGCTGCCTTTCCTCACCTGGGCACTCTTCTATGGCCTTAGAATTGCTCTACTCCCCACCCACTATGGTTGGTGCTTGCTCTTACCACGGGGGGCCTGAACACAAGCTCAGTCAGCTTGGTTTTGTCCCCCTCCAAGAAAGAGCGTATTGCTCGGAATCCTGCAGATTGCCCAACCCAATCCACCACCTTGGGCACCTGTGCACACCTCCTGAGGGCCTGAGGTTGGGCCTAATCTCCTGGCTGTTACCACCTCAACTGGTACCTACCTGAAAGTGCCACCTGTGGGTCTGGACACTGTCCCACTTAACCCATCAAAGCCACTGCCAACATCCATGCATGCCACTTGGGATACAGAGAATTGTAACACCATTGTTACTGCCATTCTCTACACTATGCCAGCAGCCCAGAGGCATGAGAACCTTCACACTTACCTGATCCACCACTGCCACTACCAGCATCCAACCAAGCCACGTGGAGGCCCAAGAATCAACCTGCTGATAACCCCTAACACAGGTGCCAGCACACATAACCCTAGGGAGCAAAGATAGGCATGCTCAGTCCACTGCTGCCAGCACTGAGGCCTGAAGACTGGCCCACCTGCCATTCCAGTTCCCAGCACAATTTCCCCACAGCCTCCACGAATAACTACACCCTAATCCACTGAAAAAAACTCAAAAGTACCACCAATACTATTTATGATCAAGGAAATCATACAGAGACTAAACAACTACATGCACTAAACAACTACATAGTCGATGGCGAAGTACCCTGCCCAATCCACACCGCACATATATCTTTAGGAAGAACTCCTCCCCTATAAAGATAAATACAAAAATAGCAAGAAATGACTGTTACACCAGATGCACAGATATCAATGTAAAGATACAGCAAACATGAAAAAGCAAGGAAATATGACACCTCCAAAGGAATACAATTATTCTCTAGCGAGAGATCTTAATCAAAAAGAAATTTTGAAATCCCAGATAAAGAATTCCGAATATTGATTTTAAAGAAGTTCACCAAGACACAAGAGAACACTGAACAACAATTTGAAAAATCAGAAAAAAATTTCAGGGTATAAATGAGAAATTTACAAAGAGATAGATATTTTAAAAAAGAATCAAATAGAAATTCTAGAACTGAATAATCTATTAAAGAAAATACAAAATACATTTGGAAGCTTCAACAATATACTAAATCAGGCAAAAGAAAGAATCTCCAAGCTTGAAGACAGGTCTTTTTAGATAATCCAGTCAGACATTTACAGAAGAATCTATCCAACAACTACAGAATATACATTCTTTTCATCAGCACACCAAACATTCTCCAGAGCAGATTAAATGCTAGGCCATTAAAAAAGTCTCAACAAATTTAAAAAAAAAATCAAAATCATACAAAGTATCTTCTCAGATCACAATGTAATCAAACTAGAAATCAATACCAAGAGGTATTGATCTGGAAACCATACAAATACATGGAAATTAAACATCATGCACATAAGACAAATATCGCGTGTTCTCACCTATATGTGGGAGCTAACAAATTTGAACATATGGAGATGGAAAAATGAAAAAATAGATAACAGGGACTGGAAAGGGTGAGTGGGGGCAGGGGAGAGGATGGAGAGAAGTGGGTTAAAGGATACAAACATATAAGATAGCGGGAATAAATTTAATGTTTGACAGCAGAGTAGGGTGACTATAGTTAATGAGAATGTCTTGTACTTGGGTGATGGACACCCTGAATAACCTGACTTGATCGCTATGTATTGATCAAAATTTCACATGTATCCCATAAATTTGCAAAAATAAAAAAATTAAAAACTGGTGAAAACTGTCAGTATCAACTTTTTTGGAACTCTGGAACTCAACCAAAGTCTCACAACTTTTTCTTAACCTGAATTGTCAGGTGGCTTCCTGAAAGAATACATTGAAAGGCTTGTATTTTTTTACGACTTGTGACTTCCCAGTGCTTAAGCCCCTGTGAAGGTGGGGGTGTGGTCAGTAAACATTTACTTGCAAATGGTTTAGTCATCGCTGTCTGATGTAATGAAAAAAGTTGAGGCAAACAATTGACTAACCAAAAAGCTTAGGGAGAATGGCTGGGGAATGAGGTGTCCATGAGATCTTTGAAAAGCTCTGACATGTTCCTTGGAATCTAGGAGGCCATGTGCAAGGACTGTGAAGATTCTCAGGAAAGTCCTGAGAAAACCCTGAGTAAAGTCCTCACTTTAGTTAACCCTGAGGCTCTGCAGGAGCTCTGTGAAGAGCTAAGGCGTAGTTGTAACTGCCTAGGTGAACGTTGAAGGCGTGCCCCAACTTACATAAAAAGGCCCCAGTAAAGAGTGGGGGCTGTTGTTGTTGTTCTAGGCATTTACAGAAATTTCTGTCCGATCTCCTACCACTAAACTGATGGAACAGAGATGTCAGTGGCAGCACGTGACAAAGAATACAGATTTCATAGAATTAATTATAAACAGTCGCTAAACAAGTAAGTAAGGACAAGCACTTTCAGCAGTTACAACACACCCTGGGGAGGAGAGGGGATCTGATTACCAGAGTTGCCACATTATAATATTCGAAAGGCCCAGTTTTCTTTCTTTTGTTATTAACATTATTTTTATTAACAAATCATAATTATATACATTTATTGGATACCATGTAACATTTGGATGCATGTATACAAAGTAGATGATTAAATGAAGCTCACTTACCTATCACTTTTTATTGTGAGACATTTGACATTGAATTTCTTAGTTATTTAAAAATATGCATGATTACCAACTATAGTCACCCTGCTGTACAATGGATCTCAAAAGCTGTTCTTCTTGTCTGGGTGCGGTGGCTCATGGCTGTAATCCTAGCACTCTGGGAGGCTGAGGCAGAAGGATTCCTTGAGCACAGGAGTTTGAGACCAGCCTGAGCAAGAGCCAGACCCTGTCTCTACTAAAAATAGAAAAATTAGCTGGGCATCATGGTGCACACCTATAGTCCCAGCTACTTGGGAGGCTGAGGCAAGAGGACACTTGAGCCCAGGAGCTTGAGGTTGTTGTGAGCTATGATGATGCCACTGCACAGTACCCAGGTTGGCAGAGCAAGACCCTGACTCAAAAAAAAAAAAAAACAACCTTTTCTTCCTATCTGAAACTTTGTACCCTTTGATCAACACCTCCTCATTCTCTCCTTACCGTCACTCACCTACCCTCTCATAACCATCATTTTACTCTCTAATTTTCTGAGTTCAACATTTTTACATCCACACAGAAGTGAGATTATGTGATATTTGTCTTTCTGTGCCTGGCTTATTTCACTTAGCATAATGTCTTCTAGATTCATCCATTTTGTCATAAATGACAGAATTTCTCCTTTTTTAATGCTGAATAGTAGTATTTCACTGTGTGTACATGCCACAAACATACTACCTTTTTAAATCCATTCATCTGTTGATGGGCACCTAGCGTTATATCTTCACTATAGTGAGTAATGCCGCAATGAATATGGAAATGTAGATATCCATTCAACATACTGATTTTAGTTTTTGGGGGTATATACCCACAAGTGGAATTACTGGATCATGTGGCAATTCTATTTTTAGTTTTTTGAGAAAACTCTATATCATTTTTCATAATGACTGTATTAATTTACATGCCCATCACCAAGGTACAAGAGTTCACTTTTCTTCGCATACTTGCCAACACTGATCTTTCATCTTTTTGATAAAAGTCACTCCAATAAGTATGAAGTAATAATTTATTTTGGTTTTGTTTGTATTTTCCTAATAATTAGTGATGCAGAACATTTTTTGTATGCTCCTATTGGCCATTTGTCTTTATTTTTTTTTAAAGGAAATATCTGTTCAGGTCCTTTGCCAATTTTTAAAATTTTGTTAAATGTTTTCTTGCTATTGAGTTGATTGAGTTCCTTATATATTTATGATATTAACTCCATATCAGATGTATTGTCTGCAAATATTTTCTCCCATTCTTTAGGTTATCTCTTCACTCTGTTAATTATTTTATTTCTGTTTAGAAGCTTTTTAGTTTAATGCTACCCTATTTGACTATTTTTGCTTTTGTTGCCTGTGCTGTCCAGGTCATATTCAAAAAAATCATTGCCCAGATCAGTTTCATGAAGATTTCTGCCTATGTTTTCTTTTCTTCCAATAATTTCACAAATTGAGGTCTTACATTCAAGTCTTTAATCTATTTTGAGTTGGTTTTTGTATATGGTGTGAAATAAAGGTCCAATTCCATTCTTCTGCATGTGAATATCCAATTTTCACAAAACGTTTATTGAAAAGAGTGCCCTTTCTCCATTATGCGTTCTTGACAACTTTGTCAAAAATCAATTGACTATAAATATGCGGGTTTATTTGTTGGCTTTCTATCATGTTCCATTGGTCAACATGTCTGTTTTTATTTGAGCACCATTCTTTTTTGATTACAATCACTTTATAATGTATTTTGAAATCAGAGAGTGTGATGGCTCCAGCTTTGTTCTTTTTGCTCAAGAGTTGTTTGCAGTTCCACATGAATTTAAGGATTTTCTTTTATATATGTGAAAAATAACATTGGAATTTTGGTAGGGATTGCATTGAATCTGTAGATCTCTTTGGATAGTGTGGATATTTTAACAATATTAATTCTTCCAATCCATGAACATGGGGTATCTTTTCTTTGTTTAATGTTTTCTTTACTTTCTTTTGTCAATGTTATGTACTTAGTATATAGGTCTTTTTCCTCCTTGGTTAAATATTTACACATAAGTATATAATTTTCATGTTGCTATTATAAATAAAATTGTTTTCTTAATTTTTCATTTGGATACTTAATTATTAGTATATAGAAATGCTACGGATTTTGTATGTTGATTTTGTATCCTGAAACTTTACTAAATTAGTTAATCAGCTCTAACAATTTTTTTGGGTGGAGTCTTTAGGGTTTTCTATATATAAGATTATGTCATCAGCAAATAGAGACAATTTTAATTTTTTCTTTCATATTAAGATTCCTTTTATTTCTTTCTCTTGCCTAATTGCTCTGGCTAAGACTTTCAGTACTATGTTGACAAGAAGTGAGAATGGATATTTTTGTCATGTGCTTGATCTCAGAGGAAAAGCTTTCGTCTTTTCACTGTTGAGAATGATGTTAGCTATGGGTTTGAAATATATGGCCTTCTTCATGTTGAGGTACATTTATTCTGTACCTAATCTGTTGACAGTTTTTATCATGAAAGGAAGTTGAATTTGTCAAATGCTTTTTCTGCATCTATTAAGATGATCATATGAATGTTATCCTTCATTTTGTTAATGTGGTGTATCACATTTATTGATTTGCATATGTTGAACCATTCTCGAATCCCATGGACAAATCCTACTTGATTCTGTGGAATTTTTCTTTTAATGTGTTGTTGAATTCAGTTTGCTAATATTTTGTTGAGGAGGTTTGCATTTATGTTCATCAGGAATACAGGCCTGTAATTTTCTTTTCTTGTAATATCTGTGCCTGGCATCAGGATCAGAATACTGGTGGTCTTGTAAAAAGAGTTTGAAAGTATCGCCTCCATTTCATTTTGTGGAAGAGTTTGAGAAGAATTGGTATTAGTTCTTAAAATGTTGGTAGAATTCAGGAGTGGAGCCATCAGGTCATGGGTTTTTCCTGAATGGGACACTTTTTATTACAGATTCAATCTCCTTACTTGCAATTGATCTGTTTTGATTTTCTATTTCTTTATGATGTAGTCTTCATAGGTTATATATATCTAGAGATTTATCCAATTTCTTCTAGATTATCCAATTTGTTGATGTTCGAAGTGGTTTCTTATGATCCTTTTTATTTCTGTGGTATCAGTTGTAATATCTGCTCTTTCATTTCTGATTTTGGGTCTTCTCACTTTTTTCCTAGTTAGTCTAGCTAAGGGTTTGCCAATTTGGTTTTCTTTCCATAAAGAAAGCCAGGACACAAGTCACTTTACTGGTAAATTCCACCAAACACTGAAGGAAGAATTAACACCAATCTTTTCAAACTCTCAAAATATAGATGACAAAGAAACACTTCCTAATTTATCCTATGGGGACAGTACTACACTGATACCAAAGTTAAACAAAGATATCATAAGAAATGAAAACTACAGACTAATATCCCTTATGAATACAGATACAAAAATCATCGAAAAATACTAACAAACTATATCTAATAGCATATGAAAGGTCATACACCATAGCCAAATGTGGTTTTTTTTTCAGGAATGTACAGTTTTATCAACATACAGAAAGCAGAAAGTAATCAATATAATATACCAGACTAACAGAAGGAAGGACACAGACTATATCATTATCTCAATCGAACCAAAAAAAATATTGACAAAATACAATATGAATTATTCTAATACTCAGTAAAATAGGAATAAAAGGGAACTTCCTCAACTTGGCAAGGATGTCCATAAAAAACCCACACCTAACACATACATGGTGATGAAAGACTGAACATTTTCCCCATAAGATCAGGAATAAGACAAAGCTGTCTTCTCTCACCACTTCTAGTCATCACAGTGCTGCATGTTCTAACTATGATAACTAGAAAAGAAAAAAGAAACAAAATACATCCATACTGGAAAGGAAGAAATAAAACTTCTGCTGATGTCATCATCTTATATACAGAAAACTCTAAAGAACATACACATACACGCACACACACACAGTCAAAACTACTAGAGGTAATAAACAAGTTCCCTGAAGTTTCAGGGTACAGGAGCAATATACAAATATCAGTTGTAATTTTCTAGCAATAAATAACCCACAAACGAAAATTTTTAAAAAAATTCTATTTAGGGTAGCATCAAAAGGAATACAATACTTGAGAACCCATTTGACCAAAGAAGTCAAGACTTGTACACTTACAAATATAAAATGTTGTGGAAGAAATTAAGGACTTACATAAATGGAATGGTATCCTATGTTCATGGACGGAAGACTTAATATTGTTAAGATGACTGTTGGCCTATAGAGAGACATAAAAGATTTCAGAAGTTTTGCAGGGCTTTGCCTTGAAGGAATATGTGAACGTCTTAGTTCACATATCAAAAGCTGCCTCGCCTCAGGAGGGCGTCTCACAGATGGAGAGTGTTTGCATGGCGACACTCATCTCAGACCTGTTGGCTTGCACCTGATGTCTCTGTAGGGCAGGGCTCGGTATGTGGTCATTTGAGAACTGATCAAAGAATACCCGCCCAACAGACACCTGCGGCTAGAGACAATTGACCTAAGGGACAGTTCCTGCTTCACTCCTGACTACTTTTCTCAATCAACAAAAAACTAGATAAAGTAATATAGAGCCATTATATTTCTGTTTAGCCTTTCTGCTAAGTGATAATTTTATCTTAGGACTTAGAAGTTTGTCTTAGAAAGATTTTGTAACCATTTGCTCAAGTAGTTAGAGTTAATTAAAAGATCTCTAGAAGCTTTTTGGGAAACTTTAAACCTAAACAAACTACCTGTTATTATGTAAATCTGTTACCACTGGCAACCAATCACTGTACCAATAAATACCGATGCGGGACTTCACTGATGACATCACAGTTCACAGGAATGCTGGAGGACCCCTGGCTCCCCATCTTTATAAAAACTATACTTTCGTCTCTATGTCTTCTTTTATTTCTATATTCTCTATTTTCTATTTTTATTATTTCCATATCCCTTGAGATGATCCCTGTCAAAGGGACCTGATCTTGCTGGGAGCATAGCTAACTCCCTACAGATGACAATATTCCCCAAATTGATCCAAAGGCATTATTTGCAGAAATGGACAAGCAGATCCTAAAATTCTTATGAAAATGCAAAGGGCTCTGAATACTCAAAATGATTTTGAAAAAGAAAAAATTCAGAAACAAATTTCAACACTGCCATAAACTATAGTAATTAGCAGAGTGTGGTAGTGGCAGAAGAACTGATATATAGATCAATGCAATAGACTTGAGAATCCAGAAATAAAGCCATGTATCGATGCTTGGTTTATTTTCAATAATGGTGCAAAAACCATTTAATAGGGAAAGAAAGAATAGCTACAAAGTAGAAACAGTCTGAATGTCCATTAATTGATAAATGGATAAACAATGTGGTAGTATATTACATGTGGAATATTATTCAGCCATAAAAATGCATAAAATACTGATTCATGTTACAACATAGATGAACCTTAAAAACTTTATGCAGATACAAAAAGCCACATACTATGTAATGCCATTCATATGAAATTTCCAGAATAGGCAAATCCATAGAGACAGAAAATAGATCATTGGTTGCCAGGGGCTAGGGAGAGAGGGAAATTGGGAATTATTGGTAACAGGTACAGGGTTTCTTTTTTAGAGTGATGGAAATATTCTGGAACTAAATAGTAGTGACAGTTGTTGCATAATATTGTGAATGCAATAAAAAATCACTGAATTTAAACTTTGAAATGGTGAATTTTATGTTATGTGAATTATGTCTCAATTAAAAATTCAAAAAAATTGTATAATGGGTCATGTAGATCTCCAGAGCAGGTCCCCAGGCTTTACATGCATTAACTCTTGTAATCATAATAATGATCCTACAAGGTTATTACTGTATCCTCCTCTCATTTTACTTATGGGGAAACTGAAGCATAAAAAGCACAGAGAGGTTAAGAAGCTTGCCCAAGGTCACACAGTTAATGAGTGCTGGAGTCAGCACTCAAAGAAAGACAGACCAATTTCATGTTCCATTCTATATTTAGTTATGGATGACCACTCTGCAAGGCACAATGCTGGGTACTTTACAGTATCCTGTTTGCTTCTGACTAGAAATACATAAGGCAATCATCATTATTCTTTCTTAAGGGATGAGGAAAGTGAATTAAATAGTGAAAACCTCACCTAGGGTCATACCCCAACTAAGAAGCAGCTATTCCTAGACAACAGAACCAGATCAATCTAACAGCTAGTGTAGGGAGACTGTTAGATTTTCTGTACCCTGAATATTCAAATCCTTCCTGTTTTCTTGTACTTCAAGCCTTAATTTGTTATGTAGCTATCAATTTACCTGACTCTAGAAAGCCCATTCCACTGCTAAATAAATTTGCATTAATAAACAGAGCAGGGGAATGTCTTCAAGCAAAATTAGTTTTGTAGGCTGCTGATAAGGAGTTTGAACACAGGAAGTAGTTTTACGTTAAACTACCTAGTTTTATCTAAGTCAGGAAGGAGGATGGTGGCAGCAGCCTCACTGAAGGACCCAGTCAATCACTCCAATGTAACTTGTCAAAAGAAACTTCCTTTAAAGACAGTTCCTAGACTAATGATGTCCATCAATTCCACGTTGTGGTATAAGAGCTTAGGCAGTTAACAAAGAGAAAGGCAATGATAGGTGTTTATTCAGAAAGGACTGAGACACAGAGATAATTTTTGTATTTCTTGAGGATAAGAGAACTCCAGGAAACTCAGAGGTAAAAGAATTGAAGGAAGTTAGCTTTAAAAAACAGAGAAAATCAGAAGAGAGCAAAACTTAGATTAATCCTCTTAATACCAGCTAACCTCTGGGTCAGCCACAGTGCTTGGACCTCGGTGGGGTGAAAAGAAAAGCGTTTATGTTGAAACCAGATAAATCCTAGTGGCCTCTGCCTCTCTTTGTGAACTTGAGCAAGTTACCTAAATGCTTGGATTCCTGGTTTCAGTTTATGTAAAAGGCCAATACTAATACTTGCTTCTCAGGGCTTTTAGAGGTATTTACTAACATGATGAAAAACTTCTAGTGTAGTATATGGCAAGACACGCTGGGCACTTGGTAAATGCAATTTTCTTTCCTTTTGTCCCATATATCCGTGATTTTGTAAACTATGCACACGTTTTCCATGCCCACATGCCTTCTTTCTTACCCCTTTTTGCTCTCTGGCTCTCTAATGTTCCTGTCAATGGGCTTCCAAGACCTCCCCATAGACACTCTATTTCCAGGAACCTATTAGGAGTATACCTGTGACATCGTCTCTTTCTTCTCAGTTATTATAACCTTCCTATTAGGACAGGATTTCCAGACCTTTTACCATCCAGGGATGGTTCAAAATGTAGGTTTTAATATTATTCAAGTACGATGAGGCCAACAGATCAGAAGACCATTGCCAACGAAAAGGTACTTTGTTCCCAGGAGGAGGTCTGCCTTGCCACCCAGGGCCATACGGGGCAGCACCAGGGTGTGTCGGGAAGCAAAGGGGGCAAGGGGAGAGTGTGGGCAGGAGCCTTTATTCTGGCTTCTGTTGGAAGGAAAGGGTGAGGCAGCGTGTGCTTGTTTAGGATGGGTTGTTTAAATAATTTCAGCAGGCTCTGAGGTGCAGAAGCTGTCTCTGGTTGTCTGGTACCTGGCCCTGGGGTGATTAGGGCAGAGTGTGACAGCTGATAGAGGAGATGCTTGGTTTCAATATGAAAGGCAAGCTCCCAGGTGAGTGTTTTACTATCTCTGGGAATCAGCCAACCCTCGGAAGGGCATTTTCTTCAAGGTCAGCAAGGCGTTGAATACAGAACATCATAGCACCAAACACAGAAACGAGGAAACATGGTGATTACATGGCCGCATCCTACAGTGAAAATAATATGGATTTGGAGTATTAATCCAAATTCTAGGTCTAACTGGTAGAAGACACATGACCTTGGACAAGCCACTGTATTTTTCTGAGCCTCAGTTTTCCTGTCAGTAACATAGACTTACTTCACAGAGTAGTCATGAGGAATAAATGATATGTAGTATGTAAGTTTGCTAATGCAGTATGGGTTCTGGGGACAAATGATTGGAGCACCAGGTGTGAAGGGAGCACCACTGTGTTCCAGATACTCTTTTAGGCATAGGCAGGGAAGAATTGAAAGGCCTTGCCCTGACACAGTTGACATTCTGGATGTAGTGCGATAAACAATATGTTAATAAGTGAAATGTGTCGTGTGTCAGATGACAATAGGTGCTACAGAGAAAAGGCAGAGAGTGATGGGAGGGGGAGAATTTTCACAGGGTGTTTGGGGGAGGCCATATAGTGAGGGCAACATTAAAGCTAAGACCTGGAATAGGTGAGGGATGAGGTTTTTGGATATCTGGGGGACAGCATGCTTGGCAGAGGGAAAAGCAATTGCAAAGGCCTTGAGGTAGGATTGTGCTCAGCAGGTTTCGGGACTACAAAAGGGAACCAGGTGTAGGGAGAAAGAGTAGTGAAGCGGAAAGTGAAAAGGGATGGTGTCAGGAAGACAAAGGGGGCCAGACCCTGAGGGCAGCACAGGCCAGAGTGAAGTGTTCGGCCTTCGTGGGGAGGGAGATGGGAGCCCACAATGGAAGGACTGGATCAGAGGGGAGGGGGCTGACTTGGAGATAACTGGACACTGTGGTTTCTGTGTTATGCACAGACTGCTTTGGGAATAAAAGGAAATTAATCTCTGGGTACAATTGTGATCATCCAAGCATTATCTAAGATAATCTAAGAATGGATGGAGGCTGGGATCACAGGGTGGTGATAGGATTAAAAACTGCATGAATTTTTGAAGATCTGCTGTCAGATCAGATGAGAGGTTATTAGAAGAAGGAAGAGTTACAGAAGACCTCAAGGATTTTGGCCTGAGCAATAGAAGGATGGCACCGCCACCAACAGAGACAGGAAAACTGTGGGACAACGTGGCTTGTCTACATGGGTGGGGCATAGTGAAACAGAAGATGCTCTGGACAGATTGAGCTGGAGATGCCCATTAGATATACAAATGGAGATGCCAGGAAGGCAGCTGGATGTACAGGAAGGAGCTCTAGACTGGAACTATGCATTTTAGAGTCATTTGGTTGTAAACTATATTTGCAGCTTTGAGACTTGATGGAATAATAAAGGAAGAGAGCATAGAAAAGGTAAAATAACGGGTTTTGAGAGCCCTCTGGACACAATCCCCTGTCCTGAACTGTAAATCCATTTACTACCCATCATTTAAGCTTTGATGTCCCATTCACTCTGCCCTGTTTTCCCATAGCACACATCTCCTTTTAATATGTTTCCTTACATATTTATGTGATTGTGTTCATTGTCTGCCGCCTACCATACCTCTCTCTTCCACCCCCTGTTGAATCTAAGCTACTGAAGGGTGGGGTCTTGTGTGTTTTGTTTAGTAAGATATCCTAGGCACCTGAAATAATGTCTGGCAATAGTAGTCAATATTTGTTAGTGAAAGAAAGAAATGGTGATTTTATTCATCCCTTCTGAAGGTCTTTTGGTCTTACAAACTTTGACTTTTAAAGGCCAACATATCAAAAAAAGCTAAAAGCTATCAGCTTTCACATTAGTTGACAGTCAACATCTTTGATAACAGGTTTGAGCAAGATCTTAAAAGAAATGGAACGAAAGGCATATCCAGGTCAGAAGAGAGCAGGGTGAGAACAAACAATAATGTTAAGGCAGAAGGAAGGTGGCAGAGAAAACCTGGCTCCTGGACTCTGATCTGTTTGGATGTAATGTAAGGTTTTAAATTACCAAGGGACTAACTAAAATCATCCTCAGGACTAACTCTGACAGGTATAGCTTTGCTAGTAATTTCAACACTGATTTATTATAATTCAGTGTGAACTTACTCATGTCATAGCACTTATTAATGAAGAAATATTTTTTCTGTGTTGGCTCTGTTCTAAAAAGTGTGCTAATTATTAAGAGTATAAAATGAATAACTATGATCAGTGTTCAGTTGGGATATGGTCACTTAAATATAAGGAATGGACGCAGACAGGAGGATTATGGGACAAGGGGCCTAAGTTTGCCTGGTATAGTTGGAAAGGTCTGCAAAGCACGTATGAGTTGAAGTGAGACACAGAGGGTAAGTTGCATGAGTTTATCAGTCACAGGCGTTCTCTGGACATTTTTGTTATTGTTGTTATATGGACCCTGACAGCTTATAATTCCATTTTCTCAGAGTGTTAGGTTCATCTGTGCAGATGGCCCTGGTCCCCCAGTTCCCAGTATCAAGAATGGTTACAGGTACCGAGTGGAACCAGTGACGGAGTGATTGTAAGCACAGAGCAACTGTATACCAACAGTTTGTCACATAAAAGAAAGAATGAAAGTAAAGGAATCTGCGCAAAGGGAAAATACGTCCCAGAGAGAGTGGAACGGGTCAGTGTCGAGGAGTGGAGAAAGACGCTGGAGGCTGAGCGCATGTTGCCCTTTGTAAGCCACTAGTTTGTCCTGCCTTTCCCCTGGCAGGATTGGTTGTCGTTTCCTGCCTTTGAGGGTGATTGACAGGCTGTGGTTATACAACAGATCACATGACAGGTTACATAATAGATTATACAACAGTTTCCTTTCTTGTGCATGTGTCTTTTCTAGAATTTTTCACAAAGCTCCACTCGTGTTATGTTAATTAGATGGTAATAAGCTCTAAGTCGGTTAAAGGTTACTAGGAACTTTTTACCATGTATGTTTCCACTGGGGAACAGTTCCTAGCCTCAATTTGGTTCCTAGCTCCAATTCAGTTCCTGCTCTCTGCCCTTAGCCACCTCCTTGACACCTCCTTGCCACCTGTTTACTCTGCACCAGACTTAACAAGATGATCCAGAAGAGCCTCAGAAGATCCAAAAGCAAAACCTTTGACCTGTCACTCTTTCACAAACATCTCCTGAATGTGCACTTTATGTCAGGCACTGTGCACTAGAAAGATCAGGATATCAGGGTAAATAATCCATGGATGCTGCTCTATAGAAGTGGTTCTCAAACTTTAGGGGACATCAGAACCATGTGAAGAGCTTGTTAAAACATAGATGCTGGCCCCAGCTCCAGAGCTGTTGCTTCACTAGGTCGGGGGTAGGACTCAATCATTTTCATTTTTAGCAAATTCTCACGTGATGAGATGCCACTAAGCTGGATGCCACTTTGAAAACCACTGATCTCTAGAAGAAACGTACAGCTAAGTAGATCAGTGATTACCAATCAGTGAGATGAGTACATGAAGCAGCAGGCAAGGTTTGGGACAGCTCTATTTGGAATGTAGAAATGAAAATCAGTACACAAAACCATTTCTGCCCTACTTCCCTGGGGATTCTCTGCTGATGAATTACTGGCTTCCTTAATGACAGGTCTTACGGAAAAGCATTAAAACTGTGCCTCTTATAAATTCTCTCATCTAAAGAGTTTTCACGTTCACTATCAATACTCAAAGTCTTAGTTGCAAACTCAGTACATCTGGATTTTGATTGATTTCATTGAAAGAGAAAATAAGAAACACATTTAATTCATGGTGGTTCAAGGAAATTGAAGTAGAAAGTGAGATGCTTTATAAATTCTACAGATTATCAAAAATTTAAGTGGATAGTAGAATCAGGAAGGATGAATGATTTATGTTTCTACAGCAAAAAGAGCTCAAATAAGAATATGCAGCCAATTACCTAAGCTAAGTAGCTTCCTCAAAGCCGTGGAGTGAGTGCGTATTGGAGTCGACATTTAAACCCAGGAAGTCTGGGCTCTTAACTATTGTACTATACCTGCCTCAGAAAACCGATGTACTGGAACTGATTACAGAGATAGGCTCATCCTCATTCAGAACTGTTTTCTGGTAATAAGGAAGTACTTATTTGAAAGAGGTTCTTTTGCCTAGTCAGATTTTTGGGAATATTTGCTAAGAGCGGTGTATTAATTCTATATCACTGTGTAACAAATTGTTCCAAAACATAGGGGCTTAAAATAACAAACATTTATCATCTCACAGTTTCTGTGGGTCGGGAATCTGGGCATAGCTGATCCCAATGCCTCTGATGGAGGATCTCTCACAAGGTTGCAATCAAGGTGCCGGCGGGCTCTGTGGTCTCAGGTGAGAGCTGAACCAGGGGAGGGTCCACTCCCAACACTCTAGCGGGTGTGGGAAGAATTCAATTCCTTGTGTGCTGCCTGACAGGGCGACCCACTTCCTCGATGGCTGTTGGCTGAAGGCCCCCTCGGTTCCTTGCCATGAGGGTCTCTCCCAGGACGGCTCACACACAGTAGCTGGCTTCTAGCAAAGTGAGCAAGCTAGGCATGGTGGTGTCCCCAGACCAAAGCCACAGTCTTTTTGTAACCTCATCTCAGCCGTGGCACCCTACAACTCCTACCCTGTTCTACTAGTTAGAAGCAAGTCCGTAAGTCTAGGTCACACTCAAAGGAAGAGCATGCACGAGGATGTGAGTCCCAGAAGCTGAGGAACATGGCGGCCGTCTCGGAGGCTGCCTATCACAGTGTGGACTCTTACTTTATTCAAAGGACCTGGTACAATTTTTGCTGGGCAGAAAACAAGGAAACAAGGAGCTGTTCTGATAAACTTTGGATCTCTGAGAAAACTCATGGGGAGGAGAGTGAAGGAGGCAGAGTCCCAGATATTTTTAGCCAGGCCCTCTGTGTACTTGGCTGCCGTCGGAAACAAACATGTCAGCAGGGATGGGAGATGAGCACGGTGCAGCTGAGGCTCCATCCTGCCCAAGCACTCTAAAAGCCAGACCTACCAGGACACACTGAGGTTCTATTAATCCTGCAGAAAAGCCACAGGGTCTGGCTTTTAGGAGAGGAAAAGGTGAGCCTCAGCTGTCTCATAAATTGGGAGGACATCTCCTCCCCCTCCCGGCTCCCTTGCTGACATTCTGCGTAATGTCAAGTTGTAGTGCATTTGTTTGTCCTAATTTGCATTTGTTTTTAAACTCACACTAATTCTTGAAAGAATAAGGGAGGCGTAGAGTTAAAATGTGATTCTCACTTTGAGATTTTGGTGGCTTTTCTGGGTCTTCTTAAGAAGGCTTTGCCAGTCCTTGTAGCTGATTCCTCTGTGTTTCCGGGTGGATAAAGGTTGGGCTAAGTTTTCAGTCTTAGCTTATTAGGTAGAGAGGGAGGGGCATGCATGGTTAAGAACATGTTCCATACTTCTGGATGTGTTCAAGGAGCACTCATGACATTGCTTTATTTAACATGTTTAAACACTACACATGGCCATGTTGTTGTCATCCTGTGGCAGATGAAGGAAGTGAGGATTGGGGAGGTGAAGGTCATCTGCTCAAGGCTGCTTTAGCCAGAGGTGGGGAAGGCCCCAATGCTTGATGCAGCCCTGACTGACTGAATAGCGGGTGACTCACAGTACATCTCCATTCCCCACAGAGGAAACAACTGGAAAAGCAATACACAGACAAGCAAACCAAAACAAAACACTTTATGTCCTTGGATGGCTGTGCTTAGATATCAAGGCTCACATTTCTCCCCCTTTCTTTTTTTTTTTTTTTGAGACAGAGTCTCACTCTGTTGCCCGGGCTAGAGTGAGTGCCGTGGTGTCAGCCTAGCTCACAGCAACCTCAAACTCCTGGGCTCAAGCAATCCTACTGCCTCAGCCTCCCGAGTAGCTGGGACCACAGGCATGCGCCACCATGCCCGGCTAATTTTTTGTATATATTTTTAGTTGGCCAATTAATTTCTTTCTAATTTTAGTAGAGGCGGGGTCTCGCTCTTGCTCAGGCTGGTCTCGAACTCCTGAGCTCAAACAATCCGCCCACCTCGGCCTCCCATCCTCCTTTCTTGATGCCTCGTGCTGTTGCTGGGATGAGTGTTGGGGCTGGCATGCTGGTGGCTGTAAGTCAGGGTTGAGGGAAGTAAATCAAGGGCTTTGGAGCACAGTACATCCAAGTTCAAACCCTAACTCCTCCTTCTACTACCTTGGTGAAGGTACCAAAACTCTCTGAACCTGAGTTTCTTTATTTGTAAAATGGAGTTGAAAGTGCCCATCACTTTGTGGTACTTAGTCAGTGCAAATGTTTGACAAAGGAAGCTAATTCCTTCCACTGGAGTAAGGGACAGTCAAGTGTTTGGTGCTTGTCCAAGAGTTTGCTAGATACCTTCATCAATGGGAAGGATCCAAACTGTGTTATGATCTTACATAGCCTGATATCTTTAATAGAAGTTGGTCTTTGTATGAAATGTTGATAGAATTACTTCTCCCCAAAATGTGTTTCTGTCAGACTGTTATCCCCACAATGTGGCTGGGCATTGATGAGCGACTCCACTATGGGTTTCCAGCAGCCCATAATGGAAGGAAAGGGCCCCAGAATCAGAAGCAGTTAAACTCGATATAGTCCACTTGAGAACACTGGCCTGGTTCCCTGATATTACTGAATGTCATTGTATGAGAAAATAAATCACCTTCCCATTTTAGAGAAATTTTACCTGCAGTTAAAAATCTAAGGAGCATTTGAAAAATGTAGACATACACAGGCTAAGAAAAAAATGCCAAATTCAGTTACATGGTACACCTTAAAGTAAGTGTTTCAGGGACAGAAAGACCAAAATAACATCTAATACATAGGTTCAACCAAGAAGAAACTGAATGTCCCTCAGGTTTTAGAGCAAGTTGAATGGACATTGATAGATTTGTTTTCTTTTCAGATTAAATTGAACTTCTGATGTGAAAGTACTTTACTAGCTTCTGATCTTGAAAGCTACATTTTTTTCCTTAACTAAATTTCTCTTGTTTAGATGTCTTAGCTTTTGAGAAGCTTAAAAAGTGATACATTGGAATCCAGGAAGGTTTAGAAGAAATTATTTATTTTGAAAATTTGGGGAGAAAAACAGTCTTTGGCAAACTCTACCTTCCCCCTGGTGAAGTGGCATCTGGCAAATGGACCCTTCACTGGGCTTGAATGTTTTCTCTCAGCCTCAAATGCCTGAAGACATGAAAAATAACTTTTCAGCAATTTTTCATAACTTGAAGAGATAAATATTATCAGGACTGAATGTGAACATTTGTGCAAATGAGTGCTGGCCTTAAAAGGAGGGAGACAGTGCGTAGGAGCGCAAAGTAGATGGCAGCCGTGGCTGTTAATTAGATAATGTGCTGAGAACTTATTTTTCTTTAGCGTCTGTGGACATATAATCCCATCTTTAGGGTTAGCTTGTTTAAGAAAAGATAATTATGCTAATTTGTAGCTCAAGAAAATATTTTAATTTCAGGAATTGACAGATTAACATATCTAGACATGGCAGAGAGAGTCACAGAAGTGTGGAATAAATGCTGCTGTTCACGTGTGATTACGGTATCCCTCAGGACCGAGCTGTGGAGCATTCAATTGTTCAGGTTCTTGTTTATATTCCAAAGCCCAGCATTGCTGGGCAGTATGATTTTAGAATAGAGGCTCTCAACCTTGACACTGTTTACATTTTGGGTTGGCTACTTCTGTGTCGTGGGGGCTGTCTTGTGCATCCTAGGATGTTTGGCAGCATCTCTGGCTTCTTCTCAGTAGTTGTCAGTTGAAATTCTCCCTCCCTCACCATGACGATCAAAAATGTCTCTGGGCATTGCCAAATATTCTGTGGGGGCAAAATAACCAAGTGGAAAAATAGGAATTTTGAGGAATATCTGTTATACTTCATAATATTTTTTTTACTCTCTTATCTCAAAGAGATCTCCTCCTCCTCCTCCACCACCGCTACCATCATCATCATCATGTTATTGACTAACTATGCTTAAGACAATGAACACTGGTGTTGTACACACAACAAATATTTACCAAACATAGATGGAAACCCAGTGTGCATGTGATGAGAAGCCTGAGAAGTAGGTGGAGGCAGGCAAGGTCAGACAGGGTCTCACATGCTGCAGTGAGCATGAGCAGCTGGAAATACGTACACACGCACACGCACACACACACGTATGTATGTGTAGTAATGGAGAGGGCAACACCAAAGCCCTTGAAGGAATTATAACCTAGTTGGAAAAATGATATATTTGTGTGGAGAGAAGCAACAAAAGGCGATCTAGCCCATGAACCAAATGAATAGCAGAGACAGTAAGAAACAGGATGGAAAAGCTTCATTGGACGAAAAAGAAATAATGTACTTCATCATCCAAGTTTTTTAAAACTGCTATCCAGGCAGAGACAATAGAATTAGAAAAGACAAAGTAAGAGCACCATGTGTTTTTGTGAAATGTGTTTGCCATGTCTGCCTTAGGATTGGCTTGCCTTGTTTCTCTGCTCTGGGTGTCGCAAAGCCAAAGTCAGGATGTCAGTTGGTGTGGGCTCCTGTCAAGTGGTTCTGGGATAAACTGCATTTTGAGCTCAGCCAGGTCATCGGCAGAATCAAGTTCCTGCAGTTGCAGGACTGAGCCTCTTTTCTCCCTGCTGGCCGTTGGCTGGGGACTGCCCTCAACTTCTAGAGGCCTCTCTCTGGTCTTTGCATGAGGGGCCCTGCATTTCAGAGACAGCAACAGAGCATCAAATCCTTCTCCTGCTTATAATCTCTCTGACTTCTCACTTGTGCCACATCTCTTCTGCTTCCAGAGAGTTTTTTGCTTTTAAGGAGCTCATGGGATAAGGTTGGGCCTACCCAAATGATTCAGGATAACTTCCCAATGTCAAGGTCCATAACCTTCATCGCACCATGTAGGGTAACATTTCCAGGCTCCAGAGATTAGGGTGTGGGCATCTTTGGAGGAGCATCAATCTGCCCATGAGAGATGACTGAAGAAGGCAACAGTGAGCCACGGGCAGCAGGATTATACCTGTGGACTTGGTGAACGGTGGGGCTCTGGTGAAAGTTTTTGCACAAAGAATGTTTTGAAATAAACTTTCTAATTTTGGAATAATTTCAGATTTACAAAAAAGTTATAGAGTACAGAGTGTTTCTATATACCCCTAACCTAGTTTTCACAATCATCATCTTACGTAACATGGCACATTTGTCAAAATTGAGAAATCAACATCGGTACATTACTGCTAACTAAACTCCAGTCATTTGGGTTTCACTAGGTTTTCCATTAATGTCCTCGCTCTATTCCAGGATCAAAGTCAGGGTACCACAGGGCCTTGAATTCTCATAGTTCTCCAGTTTCCTCTGGTCTGTGACAGTTTCTCTGTCTTCACTTGTTTTTCATGACCTTGACAGTCTTAAGGAGCACTGGCCAAATATCCAATAGAGTTTCTCCCAGTCTGGGTGTGTCTGATTTTTTTTTCTCATGATTACATTGGGGTTCACCTTCAGGACCCTTCTGGTCATATTATACTATGAGGTCATGATATCCACATGGCATATCTGGCGATGTTAGCCTTCATCACATGGTTAAGGTACTGTGTGTGCCAGATTTCTCTACCATAAAGTTACCATTTTTCCCTTTCCCTACTAAAGAGGATTTTTTTGAATGGTTTATTTTGTCATGCTGGGTGAGAGGGATTTGAAGTGAAAGAAGGAAATTTCGTTAGAAAATAGTCATGATCAGGCTGTGTGCCTATGTAGGTGATAACTAGAGAAAGAGCCATAGCTCAGACGGAGAGAGAAAGAAAGAGAGACAGGGAGAGGAGATGAGGAAAATTCAATAGAACCTAGTGTTCATCTTGAAGGAGAGAGTCGTGAATAATTTCAAAGTGTTAAGCATGCACAATAAGGTTAATGACAATATCAATGACAATGAAGTGTAGGTGGGAAGGTAAAGTTGGATGATAATGTCAGTTTTACTTGGATTATTTCAGTTTCACATGATGTTATTGTTCTTAAGTGCAGGGCTATCCAGGCAACAGTTAAAAACGTGGAATTGAATGTCATAAGAAAAGCCAAGGTTGAAGAGAGAACCTGTTTGCAATAAAGTACCATTAAAATGGAAAAGTTATTTCAGAGGTCTCCAAAAATGTTCGTTCCCTAATCACTGCAATTTATTCAGGGGAGCCAACCTTCCATGCCAGACATTTCTTTGGCTATCCTCTTCTCAACCTTTCATTACGACTTCAGAATAAAAGCAAACCGAGGTCAAATATCAGATCCCTGCAGAGAGATAACCTGGGCCCTTTGTCTGATGGAATCTCAGCACCTGACAGCTCACGGCTCTTCGGGGAAATCCAGGGCAGCCGCTTTCCTTAACGTTCAAAATTTAGCACTTTGGACGGAGCCAAGTTCCTTGCAGCTGCTCCTCTCTCCACCTCTCCTGTGATCCAGCAAACTGAGTACTTTCTTGGCAGCCCTGACTGACTCCTGGAGTTTTAAGACCCATGAGGGCAGGAACTATGCACCATATTTCTCTTCACTTTTGCAAAGTACTTGGCATGGAACTAGAAAGCATATCATCTCATTGGGGGAAAATAGGAACTTGAAAGTCAGATGGCCTCAAGTTCAAAACCTTGTTAAGCAACTGGGCAAGTTATGTAATACTTTGGAGCTACAGATTCCCCTTCTGAAATACTAATAAAATAGTGTGTACCTTAGAGAAGTTGTAGCCATTATATGTGGCAGTGTATTGAAGCTCTTAGCACAGACTCTGGCATAGCACATACTTCACAAAGGTTAACAGTAATAGACACTTGCATAGCATTTACCAAGGGTCAGGCATTGCACTAAGTGATGCTAATTTTACTCATTTATTTAATCCCCACAATGAACTGATGGGAAAAGTAGAGCATTGTTATCCCCATTTCACAGATGAGAAAACTGAAGGAAAGACTGGTAAAATGACTTGCCCTACACCAGGGAAAGCAGAGGTGGGATTAGAACCCAGAGAGTCTGGCTTCTGAATCTTTGCTTTTAAGAACTATGTTATAGCATTATTATGCACATAGCACAAAATAGTAATCAATACTGGCCATTATTATCATTAATAAAGCTTCTTTAAGCTACCATTAATACAGAACAAGACAAGAATATCTGCTATACCCACTTTTATTTAACTTGATTTTAACTGTTCTAGTTGATGCAACAAGAGAAATGAAATATATAAATAATTTTAAAAACTACAATTTTTAAAGATGTTGGCTTTCTAGCATGAAAACTCAAGATAACAACTCCAAATAGAAAAGGGGATGATTGCCAAAAGAAAAGTTCAAATTCAAAATCTTTCTCATGTAGAAGTTGTATCAGACAGGGATCCTGGGCATTCATGAAGGCTCACACATATTTGGGAGCTGGTGCTGGCTGTCTTCTTAGAACTCTGCGTAGACTATGAACCACAGTGTCTACCCAGAGCCTTGCCAGTGTGGTGGTGTCAGGACCAAGATACTACTCTGCTTTCCATACTGTTTCCCTTAAGCCTTCACCAACAACCTCCTTGAGTCCCATCATGTTTCCGCTGAAAGTCTCCTCAAAGACCTTCCAGCTTCTGCTCAGTACTCCATCCTAAAGCCAATGTTACATATTTTAGGTTTTAGTTATAAAGCACCCCACTTCTGGTATCAGATTCTATTCCACTCCTAATCCAGGAAATTTGGTTGTGAACAGCAACCATTTTATTTTGCTTGCAATTTTTTGGGTTGTGAATTTGGAAAGGCCCTAGCAGAGAAGTTCTTATTTGGTTCTTCTAGGCATCTGCAGTCAGATGTCAGTCAGGAAAACAGTTATTAGAAGGTTGACTAGACTGTGTATTCAAGAGGTGGTACTCAAGTGCCTGGCTATCGGCTAAAAACTCAGCTGTTTCTGTTAAATGGACTGTCAAATGTGACCTCTCCGGCAAGGTGCACTCAAAATAGTTGGTCTTCTTCCATGATTGCTGGTTCACTCCAGAGTAACTACCCAAGAGAATCCATAGGAGGCTTAATGACCATATTCTGACCTATCCATGGAAGACATATAGCTTCACCTGTACCTTGCTTTAAGTTTTTATTTTTAAATAGTCATAAGCCCCCTAGATTCTAAGAGAGGAGACATGGGCTCCACTTATCAAAAGAAGATCTGTCAAAGAATTTGGGGCTGTGTTTCTAATTGCCATATCAGATTTAAAAAACTATCATCTTAGCCTAATTTATAAAGTTTTTAGTTATCATGAGAACCCTTTGTATCAAAATATGTTGTAAGAACAGTGCTAACAAATAAATTCATCATCTTAAATACTTATATTAATATTATTATTAGGAAGTATTGTCTCACATAAGGAAAATGTATAAGAAAATATTAATTGATGAATTATGTGTTCGTTTTGAGAAGCTAGAAGAAGAATAAGAATAAATAAACCCAAAGAAAGTAAAGATATAGTAAAGATAAGGCTATATATTCATTGAGTAGAAATTAAAGTGACACAGAGTAAATTAACAAATCAAACTAACAAAATAGATCTCTGGCAATTTTGATCACATAAAAATAACATAATGAATGGAAAGAGAGACTGGGTTTGTGACAAAAAAAAGAGACTGAAAAATTAAGTGATATAATAAAGATTATGCCAGTAACTAAAATACTTAAAGAATTTTAACTTCAGATGTCACGCTCATTCCTCCAGCTTCTAGGGGTGTTGGTGGCTCACAGGTGCCTGTGAACACTCCCTCTGGGACGTGCCCTTGGCTGAAAAAGCCACCTTGGCCCAAATCATGCCCCCTTCTCAAGTGAAGCTCACTTCTAATGATTGGTTGATGCAGAGCATAAACAACTGTCTCCCTAGTCCAATTTGGGATAATTCTGAAGGCTATCCAAGCTCAAGAGTGCCCTAGAGGATTGGTGGACTACCTTATATTGTTATGACTACATTCATATTTCTGTTTCTTTCTCTGCTCAATTCTGTTTCCTTTACTCCCCGCAACAGGTTTTGAAGCTGAAAGCTGTCCTCAGTAAATTCCACACACACAAATCTCTACTTGATTGGCTGCTTCCTGGGAAACTTGACCTGTGACATAGACCTAGAGTATTCTAAGGATTTTCATTGTGGCTTTTGACAAGGGTTATTTATAAAGAAACAGTTGGACAGGTGAGGCCAAACTAATTTGACTTATATTCCCTGTTTCTCATGGCTCTTTAATGGTGAGAATTATTACACATTAGAGAAATAGTGGAGGAGAATAGATACGGGAGGACCCTGGTATCACCTTGTCATTTCTCAGGGTTTTCCATGTATCAATTTTATCTCCAAACTGTTAATGCATTGCCTATCTTCCTCCATCACTTGCAAGCAATCCACTAAACTAACTTAAGCTAAAAGAGAATCTGTTTTTTTTTTTTTTTATAAACAGAAATTCAAGGGAGTGTGTTAAAAGTTGTAAAGTTGAATAAAAGGATAATATGGAGAGAAGGGGAGATGGAGGGTGGGAGGAAGAGACAGAGAGAGAGAGAGCGAGAGAGAGAGAGAAAGAAAATAGTCTGCACAGAGTCTATATAAAATAATAGACGTTAGCACATACTCCAAGCTGAGAGATGGCAGGAAAAGAGGGGTCGTGTTTCAGTGTTTAGGTATCACTCCCTGGAGAGGTCATTGACTGACTCCATTTGAACCATATGCTACATGGTACAAGGGAAAGTGATAATGTGGTTGCTCAGGCCTAGGTGGTTGTGTCTCTGGAACTGGAATGAGGGACTGGCGTCAGGTTACAATGAATGATAGCCAGCTCGTACCAAATGAAGTTCAGGAAGAGGTTTCCAAAGGAAGCAGCATGTTGCATTATCAGAAGTAGGGGAAACATCAACAGCCATGGTGAATTGGTGAGTTTGTGATTTGAGCTGTGATTCTAAGAGGCTAAATCGGACAGTCTTTGTAGCCAGCTATTCCAGAGCCATATCTATGCTCTCCTCAATCTCCGAAACAGAAAAATTTCTCATTTCCCTCAGAAAAGGAATCCCCATGTATCCTGAAGAAGCTGCCATTAAATTTTATCATATGAAGCATGTGGGTTCAAATGGCACAAGGTGCACTATGGCCGATGTCATGTTGCATTGCCCCGACTCCCCATTGCAAGAGGGAGGCTACTGGGGTGGGCCCCTGCCACTGCAGCTCATTTCAAGGATGGGATGTAAATAATGTTTCTCTTTCCTGCACCACTTACTCAAGTTTCCCCTCACCATTGGTTATCACTATGCTGGTGTAAGGTCTCTGCCTGGTGGAGTGGCCAGACCTACTTTCCTGAGCCCCTGGACACCATGGGTCTCCGCTTCTGTGCTTTTCTGTTTAACATCAAAATTGGGCAAGGGGATACCAAGAGACACCAGTTGGATCACCTGGGGGATGTACGAACTAACCAAGCAGCAGCCGTACCTGAGTTTAGTAGGACTGGGCTATGTCAACTGGTAGACTTGTTCCCCATGTAAGAACCAGAGCGTCCAAACCACAGAGCCCAAAGTTGTGGAAATGGGGTGCACAAGTTCACCAGGTGGGACACTCAGAATGATAGCAAAGGCAGCCCCTCTCACTTAAATTCCTTGGATTTGTGTGTGGTGTGATTCTTCCACTGGGTCTCAGCATAAACTCCAGACAGCATCTTTCCCTACCAGAGACAACTCCTTGATGGTAGCCTTGGGGTACCCTCAGCGGAGGCCCAGGGAAACTGTGCTCTGGCTCCTCCACAGAAGCTGTGAGACAACGGACATGATGATCCGCAACCTGGAGGGGCTGCAGAGCCCTTTCCTGCTCTAGGCCTGTGTGGTCAGCAGTGTGGGTTGACTCTGCCAGGCGGCAGTCCCTAGTTATGGAAGCAAACTCTCATCTATTGATAGATATTGTATGAACGTATTTTGTAGACTTGATTAACATCTATAATCAGTTGACTTTAAATAAAGGAAATTATTCTGAATAACCTGTGTGGATGGGCCTGATGGAACTCAGTTGAAAGGCCCAAAGAGCAGGGCTGAGATTTCCCTGAGGAAGAAACTCCACTGGTGGACAGCAGCTTCGATGCATACCTGAGACTTCCATCCTGCCCTTCCTGGCAGTCTGCCCTATGATTGCAGACTTGCTTAGCCAGCCCCAGTGATTGTGTAAGCCAGTTCCTTGTAATAAACCATACATTTATTAACACACACACACACACACACACACACACACACATACACATACATGCATGTGTTTGCCTTTGTATGAACACACACATGCACACACATATACACATACATGCATGTGTGTGCCTCTCTGTATGAACACACACACGCACACACATATAATGATGTATGTATGTGTGTATATCCAACTGGTCTGCTTTTTTGGTGGAACTCTGACTGATAGAAGACCCTACTAAAATTTGGCAGCTTTTAGTTTTCCCAGAGTCCATCCCTTTCCAATAGGAGGCCTGAGCTTGTCATAGCAGATGTGCTAGTTTGGAACATTCGACCTCCTTTTGAGCTCTGTTACTTTCAATCTTGGGCTCTAGCCTCAGCTTTTTCCTCTCTCCCATTGTAGGAGATTAAAGTCTGTACACTTCTAAGGGGATCCTGTGGCCTTAGTCTTTGGCTGGACATTAATCACCTTCAGCCTTTTATCATCTATCTTCAAAGTGTTCATTGCTGTAGCAACATCCATCTGGTCCCATAGTCCTCATAATTACTGATTCTCAAATATTTCTCAATAATCTGACACACTGCACATATTGGTGCTTTCTCCTTCCTTGCTATACCATCCCAGTTAATCACTGGGAATGTTTTAACAATTACTCTGCTATTACATGTCAAGAACTAACCATGCTCCACCAATTACCATTTTGGGATTCTCATTGCCTGATGGCTTGTGGGTTATCTAGCTCAGCTCCAAAGATCTCATTTTAGTGTCTTTTCTGTTGGACTCCTGGTGCTGCTTGTCGTGGGTTGGGTTCCCTGAGAAGCAGACACTGAGATAGGGGTTCGCAAACAAAAGGTTTATTATGGGAATGCTTTCAGAATCCACACCTGTACAAGAATCACGGCAGCAGGGTTAGGCAGAGTGATGCAGTAACAATAAAGGCATCAGCCAATCCTATATGAAGTTGTGGAGCTGGGTTGGCTCTTCAGAGTTGTCTGACATTGGACAAAGGGGCTGAGCATTTTTGCCACCGCATTGACCAGTCAATGGATATGTTCCTAAATTCAGGGAAGGGGCAAAATTGTAAGAAGCAGCTCTCTTCAGCTAAGGACAAGTTCTACAGAGGGGCCCAACTGAAAGCTGTTGGTTGCTAAAACTCCCAGCTGTAGGGGAAGAAGCATTTCAGTCCTGGACAGGGATTCTGGGAGGTGCCCCATGGCATCCACTACAGGTTAGTATCAAGGCCTGTTGCTATGGAAAACAGTTTACCACTGAGATCTACATACCTGGATCACATCTTTAAAAATGGCCCAGCGTTGGGTACTGGGAGTTTATAGGAATATAGTAGCCTTGAAGTTGATTGAGGTTTTAAGGTGGTTGTATTGCCAGAGAAACATGATCTTGCCAAATGAGATACATGCTTTCTCAATTTCTAAGGCAATCCTAAGATCCCTATAACTGTACCTACAGGAAGTAGGCTCTTAAAGTGACAGAACTTCTAGACTATAACTTGTTTCCATGCCTCTGTCCGGCATGATCATGGAGAAAAAGGCACCAGGTAATAGAAGTGGGGCAGCTGGATGGATGTCCCCTGGCTCCTACCACCCCACTAGTGCAGAGAGATAGTCCCTTCCTGTCTAGGAGTCCGTGGCATATGCGTTAGATCAAGGACCCTCTTATGTTATTCCCTCTTCTCCGATTTCTAAATGAGAGTGTTTGGGATTGTTACTTTATTTTCCTTCCATTTTTAAATTGACATTTTAGATGACAAAATTGAGCATTTATTCTATTCTTAGACCATAGAATATTGACATAGGATTTTCATAGACATAGAGGCACAACAACTATCCCTTTGATTTGATGCTCAAAGGATTCGTGACATGAAATCAGTACATTGCATCTGGAACTGACTTTGGGCTATAATCCCTTGCGAAGTGTTGAGCATAATTTTAATTGTACATGGATACTTGTAATTTGATAGGTGGAATAGAAGGTTAGAGAAAAAGGGTGTTTGTGCTTGTTGGTTACTGGAGGAAGACTAAAGCTATTGTTTCAATTTTTAGCTTGTTTCTTCCCTGTTTCTTCCAATTACGTATCCCCTTCCCTTCAAGATACTCTTATTCTGTGCCCCTATTTGTCAGTGAATCATAAAAATCTCTCTGGATTGCACCAGCTAGAGGAATGAAATGTTGTTCAAATCTGGCCAATCATACCAACTTACTGAGTATGGGGTTGGTATATGACCTTGATAGGGAAAGTTAATGTTCTGCCCTGTGATTACTGTTTGAACATTGGAAGACAGGCATTCTCTTTGAGCTGCAGCTGCCAAACTGGGAGGAAATGACATGGGATTGCAGGTGGCCCTCTTCTTCACTGCACGGAAGATACTTCTTACAGGAAGGAATGAGACCAACACAGAAAACTAAGAAACAGAGCTGGAGAGAAGGCTCTGATGGCTATTTGAAATCGGTAACCATCAAGGTGTCCTTGAAATCACCTCTAAGTCCAGGCTTCTTGGTTACATGAGGATGTAAACTTTTCCTTTAGCTCCAGCTAGTTTTAGATGATTTTCTACCCCTCATGACCAAAATATTCTGACTAAAAACGTCATCTGTGATCTGTTTACTACAGCTGATGACATTTTACCAACTGTTGTTCTCATTCAATTTCTTGATGTTTCCCCAGGGTAATCGGCCCCTGAAGCCCTCTCTTCACTCGGCCTTGGTTGTTCTCCCCCTACTTCTCAGAACCCCTCCTCTCTGGCTATACAAGAAGCAGAATCAGGAGTTCTGAGCTTGGTCTCATTTCTGCCATCAATTTACTGTGCCTCCACAGATAAGTTACCTTACTTCTCTAGGCCTTAATTTGCTTATTTCTAAATTGAGAATTTGACACAAAATTACTCCTAAGATACAGTATTCAGCTTTAAAATTCTGGGATTTTATAACAAGAGGAAGGGGGGGGAAGAAATTGTGCATTAGAAGTTGCATAAACTTTAGCACATGCTTGATTCAAATGCAGATGCACTCAGGTGAAATAATTTTTAATTTCTCTTTTTACTGTTGAGTGAGGTCGTGATGTTCTATAATGTGTGCATTTTTTTTCCAGAAAGAAAGAAAGAGACCTTCTTTAGAAAGCTGTAAAGGATTCGACAATGCCCAGTGTTATTGTTGCTTGAATTCCAATTACTGGGGAAGCATTCTACAGATCTTTACTCATCACGATTCAACATGGCATCTCCTCTAAGTGGAACCAATTGCATTAAAGCAGTCATGAAACTACAGCCATCCTCCTCCTTTCACTAAAAATGTAATCATAAAAATTTTAAATGCACATATTCATTTTCCTCCCTTCAACCATGCAAGTACACCTCGGCCGTATTCACTGCAGAAATGGTTATCAGATCTCTTGTCTATGAAAATCTTAATGGAAAAATTAGATACACAACAGACTCCTGCTAAACTAAACATCTGATTCGGTTACTTGGAAAAACAGTTGATATTCATTTTTGCATCTGCCACTGAAAATCTTTCTAGCTTTGTTATTTTTCCTCCTCTCTATTCTTTTTTTCCATTGTGAGTGAGTGTGTGTGTGTGTGTGCGCGCGCACGCGAGAGCATGTGAATTCGAGAAAAGAGAAGGGAAGCGTTTCCCAGCTACTCAAGCTAATACTGTACCAAATATCTAAAGTGCAGAATTTCTAGATAATATCTATATACTGAAAGGGTTTTAACTCATGCCCGAGAATCTTCCATTCCTTTATTTGTTCCAAATCAACTTCAATCTGACTCCAACTCCCTGTTCGTCAAAGTAGATAAGAAATTTAATATCTGGTTGCTGTGGAGAACTCATACCTCCTTGAGAATCACTCTGGAACCCCACAGAGCCCCTATATCCCAGAGCATTTGGTTCAGGTCCTCTGACCTTCTGTCCACAATGGTCGTCAGGACTATAACTATCTAAATCTACCTGGTTTCTCAAAGTTGGTGGCCTTGTTATCTCTGTATAAAACTTGCATCATGAGGTTATTCATGAGGCCAGGAGCCTCACACCCTCATGTCCAGCCTTTTCACTGCGCAGTCTCACTCTCAGGAATTCTACCAACTTTCCTGGGAGCAGGGAATTGACCCTTTGACCTGTGGGATCGCCTCCCTCCTCCGCTGGCTTCCTAGTTTGGGCAGAAGTTAGAAAAATATCTATATCAATCTATCTATCAATCAACTTTGATGACATCTAAGCTTTAAAGCCCTCGTTCTCTAGGTTTTGAAAACAAAGGCTAGGAAGTGTCAACCTCTAGGAGTCTGAAAACTTGGCTTTGAGCCAAGATAGAAAAAAGCACTCAATAACCCTCTCAGGTGAAGGCCTGGCCACATTTTCTGGGGGAAGGGAAGTGACCATTACCAGTACTATTTAATAGACTATAGTGGGCAGAAGAAAATCAATTCTCATCTGGGTTTAAATCCCCACTCCCCCACTTAGTTGTGTGACTTTGGGCTAATCAGTTAAATTCTCCATGAGTGTTTCCTTATTTGTAAAGTGAGCATATATTAGTACCTAACTGATGGGGTTGCTATAAACGTTAAGTGAGTTATTATATGGAAAGGGCTTAGACAGTTGTCAGGTGCCTAATGAGCACTATGAAAATGTTTCTTGTGATTAGTCGCACTATGAGCCTGCCTTTCCTGAACCAGTAGCCCTCAATATCTAATGTAGAATCTAACAGCATGGTTTTTAGAAGGAGAGATTTAAATCTTGATTTTTTCAATGGTCAGACCTTGGGGGAAGATGTGTAACCTCTCAGCTTTGGTTTCCTTACCTGGAAAATGGAGCTGTTAGTATCTACTCATAGGATAGTTGCAAATACTAGCAGAAATAATGTCTATGAATCCCTTCGTAGAAAGCTTAAAAAATGCTTAACCCTTGACCACAGAGGAACATTTATTTCCTCATCTGATTATACACTGTTCAATTCCATTATCATATCTGTGTCAAAGGACACCTGAACTGACCTTTCTTCTGGATCTTCGATCTCTCATTTTCCTGATCATGAGGCTAGATACATGGTATTCATACAACTATGTATAAATCCTTGTTGAATTTAGTTAACTCAGCTGGGACTCTAGAAGCAGGTCTAGATTACCTTTGAATTGGCTGTCCCCTGTCATTAGAAGAAGTACACCATCTGTAGACCAGATCTGGCAGCAGGACTCAACCTCCCCAGCTACATTCATTTTTCATGAAGTGGCACCTCACTGAGAGAGTGTTAGTTCTTGCCATGGCTGCTCTGTCTGCAGCCAAGTAGCCAGGCTGCCGCAATGGAAGCAGATGCAGTGTGCCTGGCCTGGAGGAGCCATCAGAAGGACCCCAGCATGCCTGGGAGGATGCATCTGGTGCCCTTGTTGGGCCAAGTTTAACACATGGACCTGTTAGCAATATTAATGACTGTCCTCAGATGGGCCCAGCCAAATGTCATTTATATTCAGCAGTCTCCCAGCTCACTGTGTGGCAAAGCCGAGTGGAAGGAGTAAGTAATGTGCTCTGGATGGAAATATGATAGCATCTATTTGTTGAGGGACCAAGAGGAGCTCAGTCACATCCATCCATCAGTTTGGTGTTTATTGCTATTTTTAGTCAGTCAATCAGCTATTAAAGACTTATGATTCTTGTATTGTGTGTCCATCCTTGGCCTAGGCACTTTGCAGAGTGTCATAGAGGGGGAGAACCCTTTCCCCTGGCACACCGATTTATGAGCATTCATTCATTTCACACACAGTTATTAAGGAGTGGTTATGCACTAGGCATTGTTGATATGTGCAGAAAGCAGAGAGAACAATGCAGCCTGAAATAGTCATAGGACATTTCACAGAGGAGGGAGGGATTGGGCATTGATTAAAGGCTGGAACAGATTGGGATAGCTAATGTCTTTCCTGCTTTGGCCCCTTTAAAAAATTAACCCAGCCCACCAGTACAAACCATCACAGGGATAATGCAAATACTAATAACTTCTCTCAGGACACATTATCCATCTTAGTACTTTTCAGGCTGCCTACTAGTTTTTGTTGGAGCTGCAATTCGAGTGTAAGAACATCAATTTCCCAAACCTATGTTAATGTTTGGAGGTTGTGGTAACCATTAGGGCTGTTGGTAAATACTGTGTTCTTGTTCTCTTCTTTATGGGCATATGCTACAGTGGAACTTTCTTCCCCTTCTGAAGTTATGTGTGGCCATGTGACTAACTTCAGTGAATGGAATTTGAACAGAAGCTTGCTTCTGTATGGAAGCTCGAGAGCCAGCACAGGACTCTCCATGGCCCTCTACCACATCATGCAAGCACAGGCAGGAGTGGAACCCCCATTGGTCTGCGCCCTGCATGGCAGAGCTACTGGCCGGGTTGCACTGACATTGGTGTGATGGAGAAAGGCATGTTTGGTGTGTTAAGTCACAGAGATTTGAGAGTCATTTGTTAATGAGGCATGACCTGACCCAACTTGCCTGAATTGGAAGTGCAAGACAAATGCCAGGTATAATAGGGAAGCTATTTTTGCCATTCTCTAACGAAGGGCAAAAAGGATGGCTACCTACCCCTCAGGATGAGGACTCGCAAAATCCCTCCAATTAAAAAACAATCATCTCCCCTCCCATGTGGGCACAAAGAGCCAGTAATCTCCACTTCCTATGTCTTCTTCAAGTTATGGCAACATACTTCCTGTTAGAATGCAAATGTGATCCCCTACAGCTTCTAATTAGGCAGCCTCACAGAAGGAGTTTCCAGCTGTTTCTTTCTAGCCCAGTGGTTCTTATTCTCTGCTTTTGCACTAACCCTGTGGTCTAGTGCTACATTCAGATATCATGTGACTCACCTTCTTCCCTCCCTCAACTTTCCATGTGAAGAAATTGATGAAAGTAATTTTGTTAATTAAAAAACATTTCTTCTCAAATTCTATTGAAATCTTTTACCTGCTACTGCTTATTGCTAGTAAAATGTAGTCCCAAATCCCACCTGTAATTATTTCTATTATAAGTATTTGAATCTGACATTCCTCATGGTGTCATGGAAAGAACAGGGAAGTGTTTAGGTCTCCTGTATCTTTAATCAGCTTGAGTAATATTGAATTATTACTCATTTATGTCCCCTCATTCAGGGATTCATAAACCTGACTGTGCATGGTTCCTGGAAAAATCTGTTAAAAATGGAGGGTTCCAAGGGAAACAAAAGCTCCCTAGGTAAGCAAAGCAGGAGCAGCCCAGAGCCAGTCCACAGACAGGTCTTTGAGACTTGGAGTTTTAGAGTGTTCACTTTCACTGCTGTACCCTTGCAAGAGAGATGTGGCAAAGGAGAAGGAGAGGGGAGGAAAGAGAATGGAGCTTACATTCTGTGGTTAAAGCAGACTCTGGCCTGGGCAGAGAGGAGAAGAGTATGGTGTAAGAGAAGAAGAACACTTGACTTGGTACCAGGTGAGGAGGGAGACAGCCTGTGTCCGCAGAGCTTCAGTATCAGGAGGAGGGCCGAGACTGTCAACACACCACTTCACAATTTTTTTCCAGGAAATTCTTGCTTAGAAAGATAAGGGTCTAAACCAATAAATAACTTCCCTGCTGCTTCAGGGAATTTCTGCCAACCAATTTGTCCAGGCAAATGGTTTGCTCAGCAGCCTACCTGTCCAACCTGATCTATTCCTCAGATTCACATCAGGATGCCACCAAATTGTGCTACCAATACTAAGATAAGAACTCATGAACCAGACCCAATAACAACTGATTCCCTGTATTGAAAGCTCTTTCTTAAACCACTTGTGCCCAGATCCCAAAACTGCATAAACATCCTTCAAACTTCCTCCTTATGGGACACCACTAAGGTTCTGTTGAGATAGTATTTCCCTTTCTTGCATTAAGACTTGGTGAAATACAGTAGATTAGGATCATCCATCCATCCAAGTCACATATCACCTTCTTCCTGTTTAGAAATGGAAAGGCTGTCTCTTTGAATATTTGCCAAAAAAAAAAAAAATGGTAAAATACATTCTAAACAGTAAATGTGTTTTCTCTCACATGCATATTTATGCTTGCTAATTAACTAGTCCAGTACCAACTGCACAGGGATTCCGATTGTGTTGATGATACATTTGAACAAATTAAAAGGAAGCAAATGTGCATGTTTTGGCCAAGGAACCCAAGTTTCAAAGTGAGTCTGCATTGCGTCTTTTCCCAAGGGAAATTCAAACAGCTCTGTAGAGAGAAGTGTAGCTAGTACAAGTGGGAGGTCCACAGTCTCGCATGCAGGTGCTCCCAGCTTAAATTATCATTTTCAGTTCATCAGTGTCAAATAAGCAGATATTTTTGCTGTCAACGATATCCCATTTTCACAAAATACAAAGATGAGTTTGGGGTATTTGGACTTTTCTTTGTCAAAGCTTTGGCTATAACACAATTTTGTTTGCAAATGAAGACTCTTCTTGGGGTTTATCCATTCTAAAATTAATTAGCCCTTTTCATAATTGTAGCTGGCATATCTCACACTCTAACAGACGGCAAGGCCACATTTTTGCTCACTTTCTCATTGAAATGGTTTCTGCAAATCAGATCCATCTCCAACAGACTGGACATCAATTTTAGCATTCTGCTGTCTAAACATAAAGAGAGGAAGGAAGTACCCCTTCCAACCCAGCAACAGACACCTAATGCTTACTGAGCACTATTTCATGACCCCTCACAATAGCCCTATGAATCAGGTACTGTGATTAGCCTCATTTTAAGACGAGGAAATGGAAGCAGAGAGAGTTTAAGTGAACTGTCCTATGGCATCTGCTAGGATGTGGGGGAACTGGGATGACATCTCTACCTGCTGTCCCCACACCTATGCACCTAACCACCCTCCTCGCCGTGGCCCTGAATCAATGCACTCTGGCATTTATCTTACCAAACAAAAATAAAATATGTGCATTGGGATTTCTTCTCTGTTTTTTCTTAAGGGTCAGGAAAAGGAATGGCTCTTCATTTTACATTGTTTAACCCAAGAGATGGTTTCTTCCCAATGAAGGGGCAGTCTGTCTCAGCAGGCAAACGGAAGCTTCTACTTCTGGGGATTGACACATATGACAGATCCACAAATTCTTGTGACATGGGAGCAATGTTGAGCTCCAACCACTAAGGCTCCCGTCACCCTCTGGTGTCCCAAAGTTACCTGGACCAGAGTCGCCATTGAGCTTATTGGCACTTTCACTCTCCTCCCCAGGGATGGATGCCAGCTGCTCCCATCCAGCCCTTCTCCCACGTCCTTTCAGTGCAAATCAGCTGTCTGTTGCTATATCCTGGACCCTTTCCTCCCTCTCTACACCATTTTTCCATAAAAGGATGATTTATCTCATTCTCTATTTCCAAAAGCATGTGCTTCATAGTTTTATACATAATTGCAATTCAATTTTGTTCATATAGTACAAGATTAATCCATTGCTTTTACTTATACTAGATCACCTGCCCATAGGCACAATAAAGGTAAAAGAAAGATGAGATTGGTTTAACCCTATGGGTGATACTGTAGTGAAGCCTGACAGTCTTTAGGAAAAAACCAGAAAGATTATTGTCGTTTTTATAACTGGAAATATTTTCCAGGTGGCTCTGGTGCTCTGGAAAAGAGGTGGAAGTTGTTTTAGTTTTAATGTATACCTGCTCAGGTGTCTAATAAATCACTGTGTTATACACTTTGGTTCTTAGCCTCCCCACACACCCCAATTTCATTTGCAAAATGCAAAGATGCATGCTTCATCAGTGGGTGAATGAGTCTGTTTAATTGGCAAGTTGTCAGGATTTTTGTAATTATGGTTTTTTAACTATGTGAAAAAAGACAAATGGTACATTATAGTAACATCATTTGTCATTCAGCGTAACGATGATCTCTGAATTATAAGTGCTGTGTGCACTAATGCATCTGTTATTTCTCCGTGACAAATGGAATGATCAAAATGTCTAATATATTGTACTCTTTTCTCCTGACAGGTTTATTTATTCTTTCTCCTGTGTTTAGAAAATCCACTCCCACTCATCAGCCTCTACCAGCACCAAAGAATGGGCTACAGAACCAGGACTAAGAATAAACCAAGCTTGGTTCTCAAAAGCAGACCAAAGTAAAACTGCAATCCCAGCTGGAGCATGGGGTGCCCTTAAGGCAACTTGAGGAGGAAAATGGGAAAGTTGAAGCCACCATTTACTTAGCATTAACTCTTTGCTAGGCATGCATTATTTTCCTTGTCATCTCCAGGGAAAAGAATGCTGGGCGGAGGTGGGGGATCAAGTGAATGGATTTCAAATAAGGTTGTTGAGCAAAGACACAGACTTCGTCTGCAGCCCACAGACGTATGTTTTTTGATCTGGGCTAACTCTGGCACTTGAGCCAACTGACCTGTGTGTGTGTGTGTGTGTGTGTGTGTGTGTGTGTGTGTAATATGCCTTAATATGTCTTAGTCATGTATTCCAGAAAAGTATCAAAATAGGGACTATAATAGCAAAAAACAAAAATCAAAATGTTTGTCAGGGGAAGACTTTGGGAGAGAGAGAAGACGGAAGGACAATGTTGGGCACTTTAATTTGCTGCATCCTACTTCTATTGAAAACTTGAAAGGAATGAAGGAAAGAGAGTGAAGGAATGAAAGGAAGTTACTACACTTGGTGAAATATACTTAAATAAAATATTATATTAAAGTTATATGTTTGTTTCATTTCTTATGGATCTCCTTTCCCCTTTTGTCCATCAGAACTTGGTGGGACTGGAATTTTTTTGGAGTTCCCCTTTCTTTCCTTCTCTGGAATGAGCTGTGGGAGGCTGAGTGACTCCCAACTTACAGAGAACGATTTCACTTTACAGTGGTGAGATGACTCTACTAAGCATGATTAGCTCTACATGAAAATAAGACCAAAATATCCCTTTTGAATTCATTCTTAGAAAACCTTATAAACAGCTGATTGCCAAAAGGGAATAGACTAAGAAAATATTACAAAAGGTAGAAGCTGCATCAACATCTTAATGTTAAGTAAGGATATGTTTATAGATCATTAACCGCTCAGGGTGAGAAAGAGGGAGATTAAAGCTAAGTGTTAGGAACCACTGTCTATTGAAGTGCATTCAGCAAAGAGGATAAAATATTCTGGAATTATAATGAAAGTCAACAAGAAAATTTAATTTAATAATCAGAGCATAATTTCCCAGCCATGTTTACTAGGAAATGAGTTTTGCATAGTACAGTGCCCTTTTATTAAAAATAAAAGTCAGCAGGTGATTATTATTCATCTTATCAGAATTTATATTTATAACTATGATTAATCTTATCCTAATTAACAGTAAGGTCGTGATTTAAAACACTATGTTGGTTACATGCAATTTGGTATCCTGGGTTTGATCCTGGAATGCATAAAAGGCCTTAGTGGAAAAACTAGTGAAATTAGAATAAAGTCTGTAGTTTAACCAATAGTAAGGTACGGATGTTGGTTTCTTAGTTCTGGCAAATATACCATTGTGGCAGAGATGTGTTTCACCTTTCCTCATCCATCATAAGGGTCATGGCCAGCACTCCTATAACAAAAGACAGATTAACCAGAGAAAAGCATAAAAAGTTTATTTAATCAAAGTTTTACATGACACAAGAGCCTTCAGAAATGACCCAGAGACCCGGAGAAAACTGTTTATTTGGATGCTCAGGTTTGATGATGAACATATCTGTGTAGAAATGTGACTGGACAAAACGGTGTGATCTAATGGGGACAGACTGAAGAGTGGACCCATCAGGGCCTGTCTGCTCAAATTCTTCTTGGCCTCTCTGTGTGGCATTCCTTCCTCCAGGTACACAACAGGACACCTGTCACATGGGGGTCTGCAAGGGAGAGAGGAGAAGGTCGGGCAGTGAACTTTCTAGGTTTTAGGGCTTGCTTTGGAGAAAAGGAGTGGTAGTTTCTATGACCTGCCTTGGGAAAGAGGAATTCCGGTTTTTATGAATCTGCAGGGGGAGAAAGAAGGACAGGAGTCAGGAGGGTGCGAGAAGGTCAGAAAGACCTTGCTTCTTTGCCTCTTTCCGTGTTCTTCAGCTCAGAATACTTGGAATGCCAAAAAAGCATGCTTTGGGATATCAAGTTCTGTGCCCCAACAGTACCACGGCAATATGAGATGTAACACCAGTGGGAACTGGGTGAAGGACACGTGGGAACTTTCTCCACTGTCTTTGTAAATTTTCTGCAAACCTAAAAGTATTCTAAAAATTAGAAGTTTATTAAATAATTCTATTTTGAGGACCAGAGTTTAGGCTAAATGTCCAATGAATTAGGCTATACTTGAAAACTTTATTTTTTTCAATGTGTTTGTTTTTGAAAATCTTAAAACTCCTGGAATTTCGTTCTTACCCAATAACTGTACTTGGCTATTTTATAAGTGAGATTGAGTTTCTTAAATCTTTTATTATTATTTTTTCAGTTCTTTTTGCTTATTGCTGCAAATCTAGTTTGGCTTGATCTCGTTAAGTCTTCCTCTGCAGTCACTGTTCCCTTGGAGTAGTACAGGTTCTCACTTCGTCCCACTAGCTGTCTTTCTCCAAATAGATCATCATGTATATGTAGATCATTTCCTCTGTGAAGTCTCCACAACAAACCTTTTCCCCATTCTCCAAAATTCCATCCTTTCCTGACAGGAAACATGGTGTGAGGGAGTGCAAAAGTGAGGAGATGCCAAGCAGTGGGGAAGGATTGGGTGGCTAAGATGGCAGGGCTGCCTGTGCCCATAGCATTTGTCCTGTAGAGGCAGACTTCCCGTATTGCATTTTATGAATTTATGTCCTTGTCCTCCTCAATTATTAGATGTGCTTTGCACATGGTGGGCATCTCATATAATTTTGTTGAACTGATAAGACAACATAAGAACTTCACCATCTGCCTCATGCTGTCAATGGTTTGTCGTTGCCACACTGCCATCTGAGTGATTTTTCAATATTTCCCCACACTAATTAGTTTCACAAAGCACTGGCAAGTGGCCTATTCAACTTTCTCAGGACTCCTGAGCCTATCTGAAACACAAGCAATCCTATAATAAAGACTTTGACAAAATGCCACGAAACATGTTTCACACATTACTTAGGTAGGCCACATAATGAGATTGAAACTCTCTGGCCAAAATGGATCATCCCAGCCTTGCGGATACAGCCTTTCTTTTAGGTTTAGACTCCCATTTTCTGGAGCCCACTGGAAGTGCTGTGTCTGCGAATCACTCAGGAGCATTCTCTCACATTCTCTCACTTCTGCCTCTAAAGAGCTTTTCTTTGTCTTCTTCTCCTATTGGTGCTGGCTTCCTTGCCCTGGTTGCTTGGCGAGGCATCTTCATTCCCTTCTTAGGGGAAGCATCACACCTCACTGTAAATTCTTTCTGCTGTGCCTGCTACTAGGGGGACCTGCGTGGCACCGAGGTGCTCGCAAACGAGCCCTTAGCAGGCTGAGAAACTCTCTGATGGTTGGCATCTTGTCTCTTGTCTTGCCTTTTTGTTATTTCTTCCTATCTTCTTCAGAGATTTATCATCACTGGGCACACATAACCCTATGGGCATAGGAATATTTTCTAGGAAGCCTGAATAGCTATAAGAAAATCAATTTCTAGGTTCTCAGTTTCCATCCACATTCTTTCCTAAGACTATTCTGCTCAAAAATACATCTGCCAGTTCTTTCTCCATTCTCCCCTTTTTAAATTTCAGAATATTACGGAGGTACAAATGCTTTGGTTACATAAATTGCCTTTGTACCACCAGGGTCACAGCTACAAGTGTGCCCATTCCCCACACAGTGCGCACTGCACGGGTTAGGTGTGAATTTACTCTTCCCCTCCGTACCCCTCCTACCTGCCCGGCACCGAATGGATGTTACTTCCATATGTGCCTGTGTGTTGATGGATTAGTACCAATTCAATGGTGAGTACCTGTGGTGTTTGCTTTTCCATTCTTGTGATACTTCACTTAGAAGAATGGGCTCCAGCTCCATCATTCCCCTTTCTTCTTTGCTCTTTGTCTACAGAGAACAGGGGGGAAAAAAGGCAAGCATCTCTCTCAGCTGTCTGGAAAGTCCTCTGTCCCCGTGTATAAAAACCTCCTGGGCACTCAGAAAAAAGCACAACTCAGAATGTTTCCCTCCCAAAGAGGAGGGCTTGGTTCCTGCTGGGACGCACATCAGGCAAGGCGCCGGGCCAGGGCTGCCAGGTAACGTCAGAGGATCCAGACTCAGGAGGGGAAGCTGGAGGAGGAGATACCTATTAACGAGTTTATTTAATTAAAAAAATGAAGACAGACTTTTTCTCTCAGAAATTAGGACTCTTTGGCTGATTGCTTTAACAGTGAGGACTGGAATTTTCCACAAATTGAATGAACCAACTCTGAAGTTTTCAATCAAAATATATTTAAAGCATTATTAAACATGTAATACACTGGAAAACATATCTTTTGTAATTATTAGAGTTATGATACAGTCTTCAGATGACAACTGAAAAATGTGTAAGGGCCGCAAGAGTTTCACAATTTTCCTGGGAGGTATTGGACAAAGCAGCTCTCTCCGTTCCGTCTCGGTCCTCACTTTCTCATCCTCCTCTCTTTTTAGATTTCCTCTCTCAGTCTCAGCGGCAGTTCCTCTAAACTTGCATATGAGATAGAAATAAAATTATTTTTGGAAAAGATTTGAGTACTTAGAATACCACAGTGGACTTGTTCATCTGAAATATGATATGTTTATAACTTCTTTACACAGATAGAATAAAGCTGATTCCACGGCTCTTTTTCACATCCTGACATGATCTGCTTTTGCACACATTATATTTGAGGCATTCCGTTTGCATTTTTAAGGAATCAAACCCTTAGGGAATTAAGTGGATGTATAAACTAGTGGATTATTAATGAACCTGTAGCTCAGTAGAATGATAATTAAGAGTTTATTCAGAGAAAGACCCAATTCAGGGCAGAAGGATAGGAAATAGGGGCAGACACCCAGCCCTTAAATCATGAACAAAAGGCTCCTAAAAGTCAGTTCCTTTGGGATGAAAGCAAATCCAGAATCAAGTCAGTTGTCAGAAAATATCCTAGCCTAAAGGGAAAATTATTTTTAATGTATGTCTTGTAATATTTATACCCAAGTGTCAAAGGAAAGTTGTGATATAACCTGGCGATTAATTCAGTCATACACTGGAGATGAAACGTAGCCCCCAGGAATATTCCTGGCTGCTGAGATCTATCAAAGCCAAGGCACCGGTGGGCACACCTTCCCCTCCGACTGGCAACGTGACAAATAAACTCTTGAGATCAGAAAACTTGCCGAGATGGGGCAGGCATGGTATAATTACATATTTTCTCCTTCTTTGAACTTTGGAACTAGGAATGCGCAGAGGAAAGTTATCTTAATAAAAGAAAAAAAGTAGCTTGCCTAGCAAGACCAGAAAGCAAGTAGCATTCACCTACATAACATCTTTGCCCAGCTGGAAGCCACTGTGGTACGGAGTAAAATGGGGCCACTGAAGATTGTGACATGTGCCCAGAGAAGCAAAGATGTAAGAAAGACCTGAGAAGTGAGGGACAGGGGTTTATGGAGAGAGACAGAGAAGGAGTGGTTGATTTAGAATGAGAAAAATATTAGTACAAATACGGGTAGGGGAGAAATACAAATATGAATGAAAAATGTGTAGAGGGTTTGACTCTAGAAAGTCTAACCCTCTACACATGGGTATTTTGCTAAAGCAGGAAGCAAACAATTTGAAAGGTGTTAGGCTATGTAGTCACCACGAGAGACAGTATAGTCCTGGGACGACAGTATCGTCCAGTGCAAGGGTCAGCAAACAGCCCACAGGTCCCTCTGGCCCACTGCCTGTTTCTCTATGGCCCAGGAGCTAGGAATGGTTTTTCATTTTTAGAAGGTTAAAAAAGATCAAAAGAAGAATAATATTTCATGACATGTAAAAAAAAAAGTGAATTTCCAATTTCAGTGTCTATAACTGAAGTTTAACTGGAACACAGCCATGTTTCTTTGCGTGCACATTATCTATAAGTGCAGAGTTGAGTGGTTGTGACAGGGCCATGTCACCCGTAAAGCCTAAAACATTTACTATCTGACCCTTTACAGGAAAAACTTTCCAACTCCTGGTCTAGAGAAATTATGTTAGGCTTTCAGCCAGATACACCTTTTGATTATTTTACTTTTCTCCTGTCTGTCACCTGGACTGGTCAGTTAGATCCTCTTGGCTTTGGTTTTATCATCTGTAAAATGGATAATGGATAAGTTATATATCAGAGTGATGATTGGAAGTAGTAAAAATGTATGCATTAACATGGCAGAAATTGTTAGATACAACCTGTAATTCTTCTAAAATTAACCTCTTCTCCTTTATTTTGGATTCTATAGCCTCTCTCTTTTTTCAGGAATTATAAATTATTGAATAATTCACACTTCTCTTATTTAATGAACATCTCCTTCTGAAGTTAGCACAACACATTGACTTTTGGAAAAGTTTAAAAAAAAACACATCAAAACAAAATTAAAAAAAAAATCTAAGACCACCTTCCCTGTCAATCTCTCTCTAAACACAGGGCTAGTTAATTTTTCTTCCTCTTTACCACCAATCTTTTATATTTATTATCTTTATTTCTTTACCCCTTCATCTCTTATCTCTCATCTTCTTTGTCACTCTCCTCTCCCTTGTGAAATCCTAATCAGTAGGTCAACATTGACTCCATGTCACTAAATCTCATGGACATTTTTTAGCCTTCATCAATCCTGACATCTTATCAGCAGCTGGTCTTTTTGACCATTTCCTCCATAGGGTAGTGCAGCAAATAATTTGAAGCATGAGAGAAAGATTTGAAATATCAGGATCATTTAATCACATTGAGGGATAGTCGAGGGGAAAATATTTAAGATGCTGGAGAAAAGGAGGGCATTTTTTTTCGAGGCACAAATCCATCAGCTGCCACCTTCCTTGTTCTGCTGGGCCTTAGTTTTAGACGTGCATTTTTTTCCTTGAAAATAAATTATAAGTTTTTCTTAGGACTTATATAATGAACATCTCCTTTTTTTCATTCAATTCCATTTTATTTCATTTCATTCCATTCCAAACATTCAATTAAATAAGAATCTATTATACAACATTACATCTTGTAACATTCCATTCCATAATATTCCCTTCCATTCTGATCCCTTCCATTTCATAACATTCGTTTTGTAACATTCCATTCTGTAACTTTCCAGTCTGTGACATGCCATTCTGAATATTTCATTTTATAGCATTTTGTTACAGAACATCTCCTGAAGAAAGCAAAGCTGATGTCTTGAATAGTGGTTGCTTATTGTTACTTTTAAATGAATTTCTCTCTTAACTAGTGAGGTGGAACATTTGTCCATACTCTTAGTAACCATTTGGGCTGCACTTTTATTAAATTGCCTGCTCATCTCCTTTGCTCAAATTTTAAAAAATTTGGTTGCCTTCCTTTATCTCCTAAATAACTTATAAGATGTACATACGCATATATACCCCCACTTGACATGTACTCTTTATGATTTGCTAGTAGAAAAAAAATGACTAATATCTTATTTTATGAGTTATCTATCCCTAAATTATATTTATATTTCTGTTTAAGCAGAAACATGTAATTTTTAATGGCAGTACTGAAATATAATTGACATACAAATAAACTGCACATCAAATTTATCTATTTTTTATTTTGTTGTTTTTCATGTCATATCTAAGAATCAATTGCCAAATCTGAGATTATGCATATATATCTCTTTGTTTCCTTCTAATAGATTTATAGTTTTATCTCTTACATTTAGGTTTTTGATAAATCTTGACTTAATTTTTTTTTTTTTTTTTTGCATATGATGTGAGATGGGTGTTGAACTTCATTCTTTTCCATATGGATATCAAGTTGTCTCAGCACAATTTGTCAGCAAGACTGTTTTTCCCCAATGGACGTTCTTTCCACTCTTGCCAAAAATCAATTGATGTATTTTTTCTTTTCTTGACTTTTAATTTTATTCAGTTGATCTATATGCCCACTCTATTGCAAGTACCACACTGTCTTGGTTACTATTGCTTTATATTGCATTAATACTTAAATAGGAAAGTGTGAGTTCTCCAACTCATGTTTCTTTGTTTCAAGATTCTTTTGGTTAGTATTGGTCCTTTGCAATTCTATATTAATTTTAGAGTCTAATTGTTGATTTCTACCAAGAAAACAGCTGGGATTCTGATAAAGACTGTGTTGAATTTGTAGATAAATTTGGGGAGTATTGCTCTCTTCACAATATTAAGCTTTGCAATCCATGATAATGAAATCTTTTCTTATTTATTTAGACCTTTTAAAAATTTCTTTCAATGATATTTCTAGTTTTCAGCGTACAAGTCTTGCACTTTTTTCTTGAATTTATTCCTAATTATTCTTTTTAATGCCATCGGAAATGAAATGAGTTTCTTAATATCATTTTTGTATTGTTTTTTACAAGTGTACAGAAATACTGAGGAAATCACAGAAACTGCTGATACTGTTTACAGCCGAAGAAATCATACAGAGGCCTATATTACTGCACACACCCACACATCTAAACCAAAGAGCCCCTACTCAACCAACACCATAGATACATCATCAGGAAAATGCCCTTCCCTATGAAAGCAAATTCAAAGAATTGGAAGAAGTGACTATTATACCAGATGTGCAGATATCAGTGGTAAAGACACAAGATATATGAAAAAGCAGGAAAATAGGACACCTCCAAAAGTAACACAATAATTCCTCAGCTACATAGTCTAATCAAAAAGAAATTGATGACATCTCAAAAAAGAATTCACAACAATGATATTAAAGAAGCTCAGTGAGATGTAAGAGAATACAGAAAAACAATACAGAGAAATCAGAAAAATAATTCAGGATATGAATGAGAAATTTACCAGAGATAAATATCATAAAAAAGAACCAAACAGAAATTCTAGAACTAAAGATTCATTAAACGAAATATATTCAAAAGCACCAACAATAGACTAGTCCAAGCAGAAGAAAGAATTTGAGAACCTGAATAGAGGTCTTTTGAAATAACCCAGTCAGACAAAAATAAAAAAAAGAACAAAAAAGAATGAACAAAGCCTATGTGACATATGGAACCCCATAAAGCAACCAAATATTTGAATTTTTGGTGTCCCAAAAGGCAAAGAGTAAATGAAAGGGATAGAAAACATACATAATGAAATAATAGCTGAAAACTTCTCAAGTATAACAAGAGATTTAGACATCTAGATACAGAAGGCTCAGGTATCCCCAAACAGATACGATTCGAAAAGGTCTTTTCCAGTGCACATTATAGATAACTGTCAATATTCAAAGACAAAGAAGAATCCTAAAAAGATCAAGAGAAAAGTATACATGTATAGGAGAACCCCCATCAGAATAACAGTTGCTATCTCAGCAGAAACTTTACAGACCAGGAGACAATGGGATGATGCATTCAAAGTGCTGAACGAAAATAAAAGTCTGTCTGCCAAGGATACTATACCAGCAATGTTATCCTTTGTTAATGAAGGAGAAATAAAGTCCTTCCCAGACAAGGAAAAACAGACGGCATTCACCACAACTAGATTAGCTCTTCGAGAAATGCTTAAGGGAGTCCTATATGTGGAAGTGTAAGGTTGATATCTACAGTCATGAAAACACATGAAAGTATAAAACATACCAGTAGAGCAAAAAGACAAAAAAGAAAGAGAAAGGACTCAAATGCTACCACTACAGAAAACAACCACACCACAATGATAAACCAAAATGATAATAGAGGAAAAAAAAGGATATACAAAGCAATCAGAAATCAATTGATAAAATGGCAAGAACAAGCCCACACATATCAATAATAATCTTGAATGTAATTACATTAAATATTCCAACTAAAAGATATAGACTGGCTGAATGGATGAAAAAAATGACCCAACTATACACTGTCTAAAAGAAATTCCTCTCTCCTGTAAAAACACATATAAATTGAGATTTAGAAAGGTGGAAAAACATATTCCATGCAAATAGAAGCCAAAAACAAGCAGAAATAGCCATACTTATGTCAGATAAAACAAATTTTAAGTAAAAAAATAGTGAAAAGAGACAAAGAAAGTCATTATATAATAATACAGGGATAAGTTCAGCAAGAGGATACAGCATTTCTAAACATATATGCACCCAACACAGGAGCACCCAAATATATCAAGGAAATATTATTAGATAGAAAGGGAGAGAAACATACCAATACAGTAATACCTGAGGACTTCAAAACCCCATTGTCAGTATGAAATAGATTATCGAGGGAGAAAATCAACAAAGAAACATCAGATTTTAACTGCTCCTTAGACCAAATGGACCTAACAGACATATGCAGAACATTTCATCAAACAGCTACAGAATACACATTATTTCATCAGTGCATGGAACGTTTGATAATTGATAAACTGCTAGCTGGATTAACCAAGGAAAAAAGAGAGAATGCCCAAATAAACAAAATCAGAAATGAATAAGGAGACATTGCAACAACTAGTATCACAGAAATACAAAAGATCATCAGAGACTATTATGAACAACTATATACCAAAAACCTGCAAAACTTAGAAGAAATGGATTTAAATTCCTGGACACATATAACCTGCCAAGATTGAATCAGGAAGAAATAGAAAACCTGAAAAGACCAATAACAAGCAATAGATTTAAAGCAGTAATGAAAAGTCTCTCAACAACAACAGCAGAAGTTCAGGACCAGATGGCTTCACTGTGAAATTCTGTCAAACTTTCACTGAAGAACTAACACGAATTTTTCTCAAATTATTCCAAAAAATTGAAGAGGAGGGAATTCATAAGTCATTTTATGAGGTCAGCATTATCCTGATACCAAAACCAGACAAGGATGCAACAAAAAAAGAAAACAGGCCAATATCCCTAGGGAACATAGATGCAAAAGTCTTCAACAAAATACTAGTAAACTGAATCCAATAGGACATCAAAAAGATAATGCACTGTGATTAAATGGGATTTATCCCAGGAATACAAGGATGCTTCAACATATGCAAATCTATAAACATGATACATCGCACCAAAAGAATGAAGGACAAAAAACTATATGATCGGCCAGGTGCAGTGGCTCACACCTGTAATCCAAGAATTCTGGGAGGCTGAGGAGGGAGGATCACTTGAGGTCAGGAGTTTGAGACCAGCCTGAGCAAGAGCTAGACCCAGTCTCTACTAAAAATAGAAAAATTAGCCTGGATCTACTAAAAATAGGAAAAAAGTTATCTGGCCATGGTGGTGCTCACCTATAGTCCCAACTACTCGGGAGGCTGAGACAGGATTGTTTGAGGCCAGGAATTGGAGGTTGCTGTGAGCTAAGCTGACACTGATGCCATGGCACTCTAGCCTGGGCAACAGAGTGAGACTTTGTCTAAAAAAAAAAAACCAAAAGAACCAAAATGACAAAACAAAACAAACAAACAAAAAGACACATATGATCATCTTGATCATCTCAATAGAAGCAGAATAAGCATTTGATAAAATTCAACATCCCTTCATGATAAAAACTCTCAACAAACTAAGCATCAAAGGAAAATACTTCCATGTAACAAAGATCATATATAACAAAACCTTAGCTAACATACCAAATGGGAAAAAGCTGAAAGCCTTTCCTTTAAGAACTGGAACAAAATGCTTTCACCACTCCTGTTAAATATAGTATTAGAAGTCCTAGCCAGAGCCATCAGGTAAAAGAAAGAAATAAAAGGCATCCAAATTGGAAGAGAGAAAGTCAAATTGCCCCTCTTTTCAGGTGATATAATCCTGTATCTAGAAAAAACTAAAGACTTCATCAAAATACTCTTAGATCTGATATGTAAATTTAGTAAAGTTACAGCATACAAAATCAACATACAAAAGTCAGTAAAGTTTCTACACACCAACCATGAACTAGTTGATAAAGAAATCAAGAAGACAATCCCATTTAAAATAACTACAAAAAAATAATGTTCCTAAAAAAAAATTTAACGAAGGACATGAAATATCTCTACAAGCAAACTAGAAAAACTTGATGAAATAAATTGAAGAGGACACAAATAAATGAAAAGACATCCCATGCTCATGGATCAGAAGATTAATATCATTAAAATGACCATACTACCTAAAGCAATCTACGGATTCAATGCAATCCCTATCAAAATGCTATTTGTCATAAAAATAGAAAAAGCAATTCTAAAATTCATATGGAACCAAAAAAGAGCCTTAATAGCCAAAGCAATCCTGAGGAAAAAGAACAAAGCTGGAGGCCTATGTTACCTAACTTTAAAATATATTACAAGGCTATACTAACCTAAACAGCATGATATTGGTATAAATACAGACAAAACGATGGAACAGAATAGAGGACACAGAAATAAATCCATGTATTTACAACCAACTGATTTTTGAGAAGGGTGCCAAGAGCATACATTGGTGAAAGGACACCCTTTTCAATAAATGGTGGTGGGAAAATTGTATATCCACATGCAGAAGAATGAAACTGGACCCTATCTCTCACCATACACAAAAATCAGCCCAAGACAGATTAAAAGCTAAAATGTAAGACCCCAAACTATAAAACTCCTAGAAAAAAACATAAAGGAAACACTTCAAGATGTTGATCTTGGCAAAGATTTTATGGTCAAGACCTTGAAAGCACCAGTTATCTCTGGTAACATGTTTTTTGTTTTAAAGTCTATTTTGTCTGAAATTAATACAGCCACTCCAGTTTTGGGTTACTAAGTACGAAATGTCCGATTTCCTTATATTCTAAGTTTGACAGTTGATACCTCTGACATTTCACTTTGACACTTCTTGTTTTACTTTTATTGTGAAAGTACATCCTCATTCTTTCAAATGCACAGTTTTGCTTATGATTATCTTTCAAAGTTTTTTTTAGAACAATTTTTGTGAAATCATGGATAAGTCAAAAATTCATGTTATTTTTGAATATGAATTCTGTCATGGAACCAATGCAGCATGGACAGCTCAAAATATCAACGAAGTGTTTGGGAAGGATGTGGCTAATGAATGCACAGTATGAGAAGTTTGGTTCTGGTGATTTTAATCTTAAAAATGAGCCACGTGGGTGACCTGAGGCCAGGATGGATAATGATAAGCTGAAAGTCATAGTGGAAGCGAATCCATCTCAACCTATGCGTGAATTAGCAGCAAGGTTTGATGTTACTATTCCAACAATATTGGACCGTTTGAAACAAATGCGCAAGGTAAAGAAACTGGATAGATTGGTACCACATAAATTAAACAAGTGTCAGAAAAGGAATCCCATTCTACTAAGTGAAGTATCCCAAGAATCGAAAAATAAGCACCACATGTACTCACCAGCAAACTGATTTCACTGATCAACACCTAAGTGCACATATAGGAATAACATATTGGGCAACGGGCAGATGGGAAGGGAGAGGAGGGGATAGGTATATACATACATAACGAGTGTGAATACACACCATCTGGGGGATGGACACGCTTGAAGCTCTGACTGTGGGGTGGGGGCAAGGGAAACATAACCTAAACATTTGTACCCCCATAATATGCAGAAGAAAAACATACTATTGCATACTGGTAAAAAAAAAAGAAAAAAATAAATGAATCGTCTCAAAGCTTGCCTTTCTTTGCTGTCAGGACACAAAGGCAAATCATTTCTACACCGTGTTGTTACATGTGATGAAAAATTGATTCTTTTTGACAATTGCAAGCATTCAACACAATGGTTGGATAACGATGAAGTGCCAAAACACAGTCCAAACCGAATATTCATCAAAAAAAGCTAATGGTGTCTGTTTGGTGGTCCAGTGTTGGTATTATCCACTACAGCTTCATGAAACCTGGTCAATCGATTACAGTGAATGTCAACTACAACCAACTGGAGAAAATGATGAGGATGCTTGTGATTAAGCAGCTGAGATTGTTCAATAGAGACAGGCCAATCCTCTTGCAAGACAATGCTCAACCACATGTCACACAAACAACACTGCTCAAACTACAGAGACCGGACCTGGAAACTCTCTGTTATCCAACGTATTCACCAGACTTTGCACCAATTGACTACCACTTCTTCCAGGCTTTGGATCACTTCTTGCAAAGAAAAATATTCAGTGCTAAACAAGCTGTGGAAAATGCCTTTGATGGTTTCATCACCACTTGCTCTCCAAGCTTCTTCACTACTGGCATAAACAAGCTACTGTTAAGATGGCAAAACTGTGTTGATAGTTTAGGTGAATACTTTGATTAATCGTACTGCTTCTTTTTTGAGACATAATAAACTAAATTTTTGATTTGAAATTAGATATTTCATATTTTATGACCTTAATATTTTTTGTTTCCATGATATATAATCTTAATATATATTTACTTTAGATTTTACTTTCTCATATGAGCCCTGAAGAGAATATATAGCTGGATCATGTTTTGTTTTCTATTAAATCCATTATGCTAATATCCGCCTATTGGTTAGATTGTTTAATCCATTTATTATTAATGTTATTATTGATCTAGATGGGTTTATGTCTTCCATTTCACATTTTGTTTATGTTGAACTAAAAATAAAATAGCTTTCTGCTACCTACAGCTTGGTAAACAAAAGCAGCTGTCATCATCTCACTAATTTTTGATGCAACATTTATTGTAATGAAAGTTTGTATGCATAGAAATATCTTCCTTAGGTTGATTACTTTTGTCTTTTTTAAAATTTCTGTGCCAAAAATGTATTTTTTTTAAGTTATCATGGCCTAAAAATATGTCTGATTATTTGGTAGTGTCAATCTAAAGAGATTACATTTTTATTTTTGTATGTTCAATTATTCTACATATATTTCATAATCAAGTTTTTAAAATTCACAATATATTAGTACTTACTAGGAATTTTATTAGAAGGGCATGGACTTTATAGATTAAGTTGGGATAGAACTGACATTTTTATAACATTAAGCCTTCTGTCATCTACAGACATGGTATAATCTCTCTAGTTATTCAAGTTTCACTTAAGTTAATAGATTCAAAATTTTTCTTCATAAAGGTCTTGTCCTCTTTTTTCTTTTTGTTATGTTAATTCCTAAATACTGTATTGTTTATTTTATTGGTTGTATTGTATGTGTTTTCTACACAAGTTTAACTTTTTCATCATGGTTATTGAGAAATAGTTCAGAATTCAATATGTTATTTTGTTACCTAGTAATCTTGCTTTTTTCTTAGCTTGACTGTCTTGTCAGTTTCATTTTCTCCTAAGTGATCATATCATCTGCACATATAGTCATTTCAATTCTTTTCTTTCAATTTTTTAAATTATATTCTCTCCTGTTACAGCCATCCTTGTGTTATTACTTACTGTAAATGAAATGTTTCTTCAGTTTCAGTATTAAATATATTTGCTGTAAGATTTTTATAAATAGCGTTTATCAGATTAAGGAGATTCCCTTCTATTCCTACTTATTTGTAGGCATTTTAAACTTGGAAATATATAATGAAACTTACCAAATGGTTTTTGATCTCTGTGTTGTGATTTTGTGTTTTTCTACTTTAACCTGTTAACTTCATAAGATAAAATGATAGGCATGTAATCATTTATTTGATTTTGCATTCCTGAGATAAATCTACATGAATATGCAATATATTTTCTTTAATATACTCATGGGTTGCATCAGCTAATATATTATTTAAGATTTTTACATCAATGCTCAACAGAAAAAAATGGTCGCTTCTTTATCTCTTTGAATTTCATTATCTCATTCAAGTGTCAGTGTTATATTAATTTCACTTAAAAAACTGGGAAATTTTTCCTCTTTTTCTAGTTTTGGAAACAATTCATTTGTGAGTGTGACTTTGTCTTTTGAAGTGTGGGAAAATCCAACTGTAATCCACTTAGACCTGTGAATTTTAGGGAGTGGAGGGTTGTTGGTTGGTTCAAGTTTTTATGGTTATTTCTCTATTTTAAAAAATCCATTCTCTTTCACTTCTTATGCCAATTTTGGCAGTTAGTGTTCTCTTAATTCTCCATACTTATCCATGTTAAATAGATTTTTGGTTTGTGGCTTAGTCTTTTCCCAAATGTTCTTTTATTACTTTTTAATTGCTTCTATATTTGTAGTTAGTTAATTCTCTCTCCCCCTATCTCTTTTTCTCTCTCTCACTCTCTCTGGCTCTGGCTTTATAGTAGCTTCTCTCTCTGTTACTATTGTTTGCTTGTTGTTTTTTAATGATCTGTGTTTTCAGAGCTTTATCTTATTAGACGTTATTATCATTCTTATTGTCTTGTTCTCTGATTTGTGAATTTGTTACATCTTTCTCGATTCCTTTTCTACCTTCTTTAAATTTATGTTTATGGTTTATTTAATTTCTTAAGACAAATACTCAAGCTCATTCATTTTTTATTTTATTTTGATAAACACATTTAGAGTTACTGTAAACATTTTGATATTTTAAAATTTAACTGCTATTCAACACAAAGTACTTAGCATTCTCAAGATTTCACCTTTAACTCATTGGTTAAATGGAACTATTATTTTAAAATTTCTGAACTTGAAAATGTTTTTAGTTATCTGATACTGATTTTCAAATTTATTGCATTGTGGTCAGAGAAATAGTTTGTACATTAAAATTTATGGATTTTAACCTATGGATTATTCCTGCATGGAATATTTCACTATTCTACACACTTTTGAGAGAAATATAGAGTCCTAATGAATGGTACAAAAATTGTAAAACGTATCTGTTAGGTAACACTTGCTAAGCATGCTAGTCAAATCCTCTATAATCTATGAAAATGGTGTATTTTGGGATGTGTGTGTGTGTTTGTATGAGTAAAATTTACGTTTGTAGCTTATATATTTTCCCTATTATTTTGTTGTTTGATATATTAAATATTTCAAGGCTATATAATTATGTGATATACGATTATGATGATTGTATCTACTTGATATAGATTTTCCTTTAATTGGTACAAATTGTTTTTTTGTCACATTTTTATTTTTATTTGAATACTTACTGTTTTGTTATAACAAAATGACCAGTTTGCATTATTTTAACATTTGCTGGTTATATTTTTCCTACCTCTTTGTTTTCAATCTTG
>NW_012146856.1:5540536-5542216 GCF_000956105.1 Propithecus coquereli
AAAAGCAATAGTTTTATCATGCTTTGCCACTTACTTATCTTTAGCTTCCCTAAATTATCATGTTGACTCTGCCTGAAGTTTTCATGTCAGATTGTTACAAATATTCCTGGAGAGGATTTATTTTTCTCAGGTCAAAAATATACCTTACAATTGTACTTAATGTGTTCTAAGACGCATTTGAAAAAAGAAAAAACAGCATTTGTGTCTCTTAAATTAGGATCCATCTGGATATCAATCTGGGAGAAAAGTATCAATCTGTCATAGTTTAATTTTTTTTTCTTGGTAGCACATAAAATAATGGTGCACCACACAGTGTCATCTCTGGTTCAAATAAAGATGGTAATTTATTTGCCAACATTTTACTCTCATTCTTCTTGTTTTCTCATGGAATTATTTAATATAACTGTAATCCCCTCCCGCAGAATTTTGTCAGAGAAAATAAATATAACTGTAACTCCCCCTGAAGTTTTGTTATAGGCAGTCTCTGCATCGTACACGTTCTGGGACCTTGTATGACTTTGCAGGGAGAATTTATAATTTCTCTTAAAAAGTTTGGTGCCCTGTAAACCCTGTCAATTGAAATTTAGTATCTTTTATTTATTTATTTTATTAATTTATTTATTTTCTTTTTTTAAATTTCAGCATATTATGGGGGTACAAACATTTTGGTTACATATGTTGCCTTTACATCACCCAGGCCAAAGCTACAAGTGTGCCTATTCCCAAGACAGTACACTCTGCACCCATTAGTTATGAATTTACCCATGCCCTCCCTCCCACTCCCATCTGCCCAGCATCCAATGGATATTGCTTCCGTGTGCACCTAAGTGCTGATCAATTAGCACCAATTTGATGGTGAGTACATGTGGTGCTTGTTTTTCCATTTGTGTGATACTTCAAAGAATGGGCTCTAGTTCCAACCAGGATAATACAAGAGGTGCAAGATAACCATTGTTTTTTATGGTTGAGTAGTACTCCATGGTATACGTATACCACATTTTATTAATCCACTAATGTATTGATGGACACTTGAGTTGTTTCCACATCTTTGCAATTGTGAATTGTGCTGCTACAAACATTTGAGAGAAAATGTCTTTTTTTTTTTATAGAATGTTTATTTTTCTTTGGGTAGATGCCTAGTAGTGGGATTGCTTCATCAAATGGTATTTCTATTTTTAGTTCTTTGAGATATCTCCATTTTACTTTCCATAGAGGTTGTACTAATTTGCAGTCCCACTAGCAGTGTAAGAATGTTCTTATCTCTTAGCATACATGCCAACATTTGTTGTTTTGAGACTTTTTTCTTTTTTTTTTTTATTTCACCATATTATGGGGGTACAGATGTTTAGGTTATGTATGTTGCCCTTGCCGCCCCTCCCCCCCAAGTCCGAGTTTCAAATATGTCCTTCCTTCGGGTGGTGCACATTGCACTCCTGGTTTTGAGACTTTTTGATAGAAGCTGTTCCTACTGGAGTTAAGTGATATCTCACTGTGGTTTTGATTTGCATTTCCCTGATGATTAGAGATGTTGAACACTTTTTATATGTTTGCTGGCCATTATTCTGTCTTCATTTGTAAAGTTTTTGTTCATTTCCTTTGTCTACTTTTTAATGGGGTTATTTGATTTTTTTATGTTGATTTTCTTAAGTTATATATAGATTCTAGTTATCAGCCCTTTAT
>NW_012146856.1:5543738-5544779 GCF_000956105.1 Propithecus coquereli
ACCTAAACATATGTACAACCATAATTTGCTGAAATAAAAAAAAAAAAAAAATCTTAGCAAACTGAATTTAACTGCACATGAAAAAAATAATTCATCGTGACCAGGTGGGCTTTATCCCAGAAATGCAAGGATGGTTCAACAAATGCAAATCTATAAATGTAATTCACCATATAAATAAAAGCAAGAACAAAGACCATATGATCCTCTCAATAGACACAAAAAAAGCATTTGACAAAATTCAGCACACCTTTATGATAAAAACTCTCAACAAAATAGGCATAGATGGGTCATATTTCAAAATCATTAAAGCCATATAGGATAAACTCACAGGGAACATCATACTGAATGGGGAAAAATTGAAAGCATTCCCACTTAGAACTGGAACCAGACAAGTTTGCCCGCTAGCTCCACTTTAATTCAACGTAGTGCTAGAAGTCCTTGACCAAGCAATCAGGAAAGAGAAGGGAATCAAATGTGTCCAAATGGGGGTAGAAGGGGTCAAACTTTCTCTCTTTGTGGATGATATTATATTGTATCTAGAAAACCCCAAGGATTCAACCAAGAGACTCCTGGAATGGATAAATAAATTTAGAAAAGTCTCAGGATACAAAATCAATGCACACAAATTAGTATCTTTTAAAAACGCATGTACTGATTTAAAAATATAATATTGTTCCTATTTCCTCTTCTCTTTAAACAGTCTGACACTTTTACTTTTACACTCTCAGTTTATCTTTCATATTTTTCATCCCTTATTTCTTTAGGAGGCTTTTGGGGACACTTTCTTAATCCTATTCTTGGCTTGTTAATTTGCTCTTTGAACTCATCTATTCTATAATTAAACTAATTATTATCAGTTTGAGTACTTTTGCTTGGTAGCATAAGAAAATTCAGTTTCATCTGAAAGATGAAAGGGAACTTAATGGCATATTCAACCAAAATATAACAGTCTTCCACTGTAGTATGAACAGTGCTCAGCTCTGATCTTCATGCATAGACTTCATGTTTGGGCTAACTTTCTTTATGGCAGAAAAATATTTT
>NW_012146856.1:5544829-5545982 GCF_000956105.1 Propithecus coquereli
TATCAGATGTGTAGCATCCAAATATTTTCTCCCATTCTGTAAGTTGTCTATTCATTCTAATGATAGTTTCCTTGGCTGTGCAGAAGCTTTTTAATTTGATCATGTCCCATTTATTTAGTTTTGCTGCTGCTGTGATCACTTTGGGGTCTTCTTCATAAATTCTTTGCCTACGCCAATGTCTATAAGAGTTTTCCCAACATTTTCTTCCAGAGTTCTTAGGGTTTCATGTCTTAGGTTTAAGTCTGTTATCCATTGTGAGTTGATTTTTTTGAGAGATGAGAGGTATGGGTCTTGTTTTAGTCTTCTGCATGTGGCTGTCCAATTTTCCCAGCACCATTTATTGAATAGGAATTCTTTTCCCTAGTGTATATTTTTGTCTGCTCTGTCAAAGATTAGATGGCTATATGAGGATGGTTTTATATCTGGGTTTTCAGTCCTGTTCCAAAGGTCTATATCTCTGTTCTTGTGCCAATACCATGCTGTTTTGGTTATTATAGCCTTGTAGTATAACTTGTAGTCTGTTAGACTGATGCCTCCCAATTTGTTCTTTTTGCTTAAGATTGCTTTGGCTAGATGGGGTCTTCTCTGGTTCCATAAGAAACATAGAATTATTTTTTCTGTGAAAAATCTGTGAAAAATGATGTTGGTATTTTGATAGAGATTGCATTGATTCTGTAGATCACTTTAGGTAGTATAGACATTTTAACAATATTGATTCTGTCAACCCATGAGTATGATAGGGTTTTCCATGTATTTACATCCTCTACAGTTTCTTTTCTCAGTGTTTTGTAGTTCTCCCTCTATAGGTCTCTCACCTCCTTAGCTAAATTGTATTCCTAAATATTTAATTTTCTTTGATGTTACTGTGAAAGGTGTTATGTCTTTGATTTGGTTTTTTGATTGACTTTTAAACACAACCTAAGCTCAATCAGGAAGAAATAGAATTCCTGAAGAGACCAATATCAAGCCCTGAAATTGAAGCCTCAAGAAAACATTCGCCAATTAAAAAAAGTCCTGGACCAGATGGGTTCACACCTGAATTTTACCAAACCTACAAAGAAGTGGTACCTATACTGCAGAAATTATTGCACCACACTGAGAAGAATGGAATCCTCCCCAACTCATTCTACAAAGCCAATATCACCTTGATACC
>NW_012146856.1:5547332-5553196 GCF_000956105.1 Propithecus coquereli
AATTCTGTAGTTACTTTTGCATGCCTGATTACCATATCACTTCTTTACTTTCAATTTTTTTCTCTTATTCTTATTTATTTTTATTTTTTTAGCCAGAACTCAAGGCAGGTAAAAGAAAAATATTTTTAAGCTTCACACCACATCATCCATAGCAATCACAGAAGTATATGTCTCATGAATCACTGAAGGATTCTGACTCTGGCAGTCTCTTTGATTTGACCACTTTAGGTTACATTCCAACACACGAATCACGCACTGTGGCCAGGGAGACAACACATATTCATTAGTTATCCAAGGCCATATGCTCTTTGAGAACCACACATGTCCTAGGAGAAATCATGGACCATTAGGAACTACGGATATTGTACTCTAGAGAGGTAGCCAATTGTTGTCCATAAGTTCTTTTGAAAATGTTATTTTTCATGTCCAATATCTCTCAACTGTTTCTTATTCATAATAGATTATTCTTAATGTTTGAAGATGTCTCTTTTATGTTTTTGAAATACTAATAATGCTTGTTTTAAATCCATGCTCCAAGTGCCATGTTGTATTTGCCTCTTCTGTTATACATTAAGTCTCTTTTTGCCTTTCCTTCTCAATGTTTGAGCTTCATCAATACTATATGTTTGTGTTATCCCAAGTCCAGGTTTGTTTTCTTGAGACTGTTGGTTACCTACACTTGTCCTCCCATTGGTAAAATTGTGGGCTGAAGAACAAGTCAGATGCTTAAACTAAGTACTGTAGTGTGGGTTCAACCACCTTATTTTTTCATAGTATCTTTTTGTACCCAAGGCACCTTACTTCTGTGTCCCTACTCTTGTGAGGATAACACTCATCCTTAGTTTCAATTTCCTGATCCAAGAAAAGATGTGTAGATAGACACTAGCTGTTCTATATGCACCTGTTCTTTTCTTAGCCTGATTCTGACATTTTATTCCTGCCTCCAGGTGACACTACCCTTCTCACACCAGGGACATGACAAGCACCCACGTGCTTATTTTTGTAACTCTCTAATCTGAGTGTTTACCTAACTAGCAACAGCAGCCAATGTTTTCACATACCATCAAAGGGTCTCCAATCAACTATTGCTCACGATGCTCGGTCAGAAGGCTAAGGGTGTAGCTCCAAACTGCTACAAGTTTTCTAGCCCAGCTTTGCTTCAGCCCTGTTTGAGTATGTTAGTCCCCAGCTCTGTTCCCTCAGCCACCATTTTTCTGTATATTGAGACACAGTCTTCCAAGTATTCCTCTAAGTTTTGTTCTAATATGTATCCCTTCTGACATTTTTTTTTCTAATTTCTCCAGGCTTACTGTGAAAAGTAGTGAGGGTAGGTGTAGTATAATTTGCTATCTTGATCAAAAACATCAGCCTTTCTTTATTCCTCTCTGATAAACTTGAATCTTCTCTCTCATTTATACCTTCTCCTCTCGTTGACATGATGAACAATAAGAATCTGAATCGTTATCATTCCATGAGAGGTGATATTTTTAAAGAGATTCATTTACTCAGAGTGAGTGAAAAATATAATGGTTTGAAATTTTAGGCACAAAAACAAGGCAGACCTATTATTATGGGATACATGTAACTTCTAAGTCTCACTATATTGGAGAATACTTACAGCACTTACTGGTAAAACCTTCCTTCCATAACATATTAATATAATAACAGCTAATGGAAAGAATTGTTCTTGTTCTCTATATTGAACATTTTAAAAATAAATAAATAAAATTAAAAGAATCTTCCTATGAACCTTGAAGAACACTGACAAGGGCAGTGATAGTCAAAGAACTATGATCATAAGGATGAACTGAAACTTGTAGCCAGAAAAAGTTAATACGCTTGTAATAGAACACTCGAGAATATTATATAAAATGTGTTGCTATTTCCTATTCTCACTGTTTATTTACTTTTAAAAATTTATTCTCCTTTTTGCTTATGTTTAAAGTCAGTTTCTTCAGTAAACTATTAAAATAAATGTGATATAGAAATGAATGCAATGACTTTTTTTCAGCAAATCACACTCTATTTGATTTTCGAGTTTTACATGAGGTTGAAGATGGAAGTAGCATTAGTTAGTCAAATAGTATGAAGATTTGCAGGAAATTTTGGTGCCTTTGGTAATTTTTTCAAAGTTTTGGTGAGTTTTGTCCTTCTTCATTTTCATACGTATATGTGTACACACACTTAGAATTTTCTATCAGGCAGGGTAAAAATAAGCCATATAAATGACTTCATTCTTTTCAACTTTCATTTGCAGTTTCACTCACTCTAATCTTTTATATGAGGGCTCACTCAATCAAAATCTCATGTTTTTTAGAATCTTATTCGATCTCAAGCATACTGTATTCCTTCCTCTTTCATTAATTTGTTCACGACAGTTTTGAGCAGGAAAAATATTTGTTCCTGTTTGCCTATATCTTGGTTGTCTTTCACTTCTTCGCACTTCCCTCCCTTTTCCATAAACTTTTCCACATCACTCTAACTCTGACTCATTGGGATATTATCCTTGTTTCAGTTCCCATAATTGCACGTGTCCATTCTAAAGCTCCGTCATTGACATCAAACACTTCTGTACCAGTGGGGAACCTGTGATTTCAGCAATCATGCTGGGTGGTGGAAAGGATTCTGGTAAGAGTGAGACAGACGAGGAGAGCTTGAGGGAGCACCCTTTGAATAAGTCAAGATCGTGAAGCGGAACCAGGTTTCAATCAAATGGAGGAGACTGAAAGATAAGGTCCTGAGACAAATTGGAAGTGAGAGAAACAGAGAAGAAAAGATAGAATATTAGGGTGAGTAGGGAAATATTCAGGTTAATTTAGAAATTTTGTGATCAAACATCACATATGTTTATTATATAACATTTGTTCCTTACACACGTATGTTCAGAGGTTGCTTTCTTGGAGACTGTATACTTCATGAGGGCAGAGATTGTGTCTGTTTATCCAGGAGTCTGTACCAGCACTTAGAACTGTGCCTGGGTGGAGTTGGGTCCATTGAAAAAGAATCAGGACCAGAAAAATAATGTTTAGTTAAAAGCAAAACAAAGCGATCTTATTTCAAAGATTATGACCTTATTGTGAGAAGAAACTAGTATGCCTAGTGCTTCACTGGGTGGGCACTTAATAAACATGGACTTACTGTGATAAGGAGAAATTTGACCACAGAGGCCAAATGGTTGCTTTATGCATAGAAACCAAATGGAAAGACCAAATTCAGACTAAATCCAGCAATTTAGTAAATATGAATCAGCATATCCATTGATTAAATGCTGTCTGTACTATCAACTTTTATGTATTTGGATAAACAGGCTTCCATTTATATTTACAGTGCCTTTATGTATTTACATTTTCTACTTGGGTCAATTTTGTAAAAAGCTTTGAGATTGTTGTTGGGGACAAATACCATTCAACAGAACTACAAACAAGACTCTAACTAATGAGTTAAATCGCTCTTTCCTGTCATTTATGGGAGCCAAGGCTTTTAGTTGTGAGGATACTAGCCCTTCAATCCCCTCCAGGATAATATCCCTCCAATCACTGTCACGATTCTGGGTTTGGGATGTGAGGGGAAAAAACATGATTTTGTCTGATATGTGAATATGAAAAGCAAGGTAAAGTTAGTGGGAACTCTGAAACATAAATAGTAATTATGTAAGATCTTTAGTATCACCTTTATAAGAAATAGAGCTATTCCAGCTGCACTGGTGTAACTTACTTAGGGGAAGAGGAAACCTCCACCAACTTTGGTAGGAAAGAAAGGTATAATGTGGGAGAAACACAAAGCATAAAGTATAAAGAATTAAATTCATTTTTCTAACTATAAGGAATCACATACCATCAAAATACAAACACCCAAAGTATACTATGTAAAGTAAGTGTACCTTTTTCTTTATATTAATTTTTTAAAATTTTCTTTTTTGGACTTGAAATTGTAAGAATTTTATTTTTTTCACCAATTTCTTCAGAACTTATTTACTCCTACTTTTACAGAATAATTTGAAACTTTCAAAAAATATAATTGGTAATATATTCAAAAGCAACATAGAAGACAAACAAAAATTCAAACTCTAGTCAATAATAATAATTACATTTATAAATCACTAAGATAGAAAATTTCAAATGTTCTCACTACAAAAAACAGTATTTGAGATGTTAATTAGCTGGATTTAATTATTCCATATTGTATTGTAAATCATAACATCACTTTGTACAGTATATATATAACTTGTCAACTATAACTTTTCAATTTATAGTTAAATTATAATTAATTTACAATTAAAAACAAAAATTGTATGATTAAAAATAAAAATTCAAAAATTCAAACTCCATTTTCTTAAACTATGAGAGAGCTAAAATATCAAACCATAAAACAGACTGAAGAATTATGAAATCAAAGCATTGCTGGTCATGTGTGGAAGCAGAGGCAACAGGACTGTTCTATCTTCATTGTGTATTGGATACTACTGTGGATCTCCTAATGCAATTTATCTCAAAAAGCTTGCATGGTCAGGTGGCAAGAGCTCTCCTGCACTTCATTTGGTTAAAAAAGCAGAAAATAAGACCTAAATGAAGACTCAGGCACACAAGAGCAGTAACACAAGTTTAGGTATATTTAATATTAAAAGTAAAAACTAAGAAAATGAGATTAATTAGCTTCCGATGGTGAGGAGAGGAAGGGGTGAAAATTATCTATCCTAATTTGTTTTCTCTTCCCACCAAGGAATTAATAAATACTATCTAAAGAAACAGGGCTTATAAATTCTGTTACTAAGCAATTGCTGCATAGAAATCTACTGCAAAATTTAGAACAGTAATGGTTCTTTTATTTACTCTCAAATCTGTGAGTCAGCCATTCGAGATAGGATCTGCTGGCCAGTTTATCTGTTGGTCTTAATGAAGGTCCCCCATGTGTCTGCAATTAGCTATTCCATATGATCTCATCCCTCATTAAGATACTGCAGGCTTCCTAACATGGCAGTTTCACACAACAAAAGAGGGCATACTACTATGTAGAAGTGCTTTTAAGCCTTTGATTGCTTTATGTTTGCTAATGTCCCAAGGACCTGGTAAGTCACAGGGTCAGAACCAGAGTCCACATGGGAGTGAGCCACACAAGACTGTGGATACCAGGAGGGATTTTAATATTGTACCACAAGAATGTTCTATGAAGTTATATTTATATAATTAACCAATACAATGAAAATATAAACCTTCTTAATTATTAGTAAAAAAGGTTACTTCACCCCAAAAAAGGAGACTAAATTTTAAAATGTATTTTAAACTTATAAAAGCAGAAACTATAATTAAAACATGATAGTAGAACAGAGGTTGCTTATATCTGTCATAGCAACAAATTTAAATGGCCTAAATTTTCCTATTAAAAGATAAAAGTTTTCAAATTGTGTTTCATAGAAAATCCAACTCAATGTTGTAAAGAAGAAATTACCAAAATAATTCAAAAAAATGAAAATTAAAAGATGAGTAAAAATAAGCCAGTGAAATTTTAAAAAGAAATTTGATAATTAATTAAAATTAATTTTAAATGATTTAAAAATAAGTTGTAGTCTCTTAAAATTTTAGGAATGGCAGAATTAAACAAGACAACAAAAAATGTTTCACTATATTATGGCACTCATTTCATAATAAAGATATCACAGCGCTAATTATTTATGAACCACAGCAAAGCTTATTGATTTTTAAAACTAAAGGTATAGGTGATACATGGAAAAATTAAGAGAACAGCATAAAGACAGAAACATTTAATTCATTTCTCTCGATCCATAACAAAATGGGTGGGCAAACAATAAATGAGATTGTAGAAGATCTAATTAAGGCAGATCTTACTGATATAGATTAAAATCTGTA
>NW_012146856.1:5556036-5559224 GCF_000956105.1 Propithecus coquereli
ATTCTCTTTAATATAATATATTGCAAATCATTCCCTCTTCCTATTGAAAATAGGACTTTTACCTCTGTGATAACCTTTTTCTGGACTGTGGTGTATTGTTCATTATCACTGTTAAATAAACAATTTGAATTGCTAAAATTTGCCTGATTTTAAGTTTTGCCTGTGCTTTTGTGAAATTTCTGGAGCAGCAGGCTGGGAATTTTTTGTTGTTTATTTCACAGGACCCCAGAGATGTTTCTTATCAGGCAAGGTTAGATTACTCTCTAAACTAAAAAGTACTTTTAAAAAACTATATTGTGTGTGCTTCATGACTAGTACTACACAGAAACACACACACACCCACACATATATATATTATAAACAAATAAAACTTGGCTCTCAAAGTGTATTTTGCAGATTAGCATCCTCAGCATCACCTGAGAGCTTGTTAGAAGTACAGAATCTTAGGTGTCACTATAGACCTACTGAATCAGAATCTGTATTGTAATGAGATCCCCAAATCAGTCTTAATGAATATTAAATTTCAAGAAGCACTAATATAGACTGCTTTGCAGAGAGCATCAAATAATAAATATCATTATTTCAGAACATAAAATAGATTTTTTTAAGGAATTCTGAATGGAACAGATCTTTTTCAGAAGAACTTTGGAGAAAAGTTTAAGCAGGAGAAATTTAAAATAGTTTATAAATTACTGGGATAAAGGAATAGAAAATGTGAGTAACAGACTTTTAGAAATTTTAATTGAATTATTTATCTTCATGTCTAACACTCACTATTGATACCACGGGAGAAATCAAATAAATAACAACAAAACATCAAGAAGAAAGAGTTATTGTTCTTTAATAACCAAAAAACTCACAATTTTTAGGTTTAAGAAAATTCAAAGAAAACAGACACGGGGCAGTAAGACTGAATGCATTAATGGACAGTAGGTTTATCAAACTCATGACATACTATTTATTGATCTCTTCATATTCCCTTCCTCTGCCAGATGGACCTTGTGTGAAGCTTTCTCCCAATCTTTGCACTATCTCTTCTTCTCAAAATTCAACTGACAGCTTAATTTTATAAAGCTTTATATGATTTAATCCAAATGATGGTATAGTTACCTATTTGTGCCCTTTTAATACATATGTATTTCATTTTGCTATATTATTTCAGTTATACTAATGATTTGTTCTCAGAGAATAATCTTTCATAATCTATGTACAATTAGTACTGTCACAACAGGGGAATTTTAAGCTCTTAGGGGAAAGTCCTCAACTGTGTTTCAAAAATTTCCACCCTAGATAGTTAACACAATGCTTTTCATACAAAAGAAGTTTGAAAATATATATGGTACTTCATTAGAAGAATTTGAAGAATCATTACATGTTTATACAAATCTACAAATTAGCTGGAAGAAAAAAATATCTGCTTTGTCAAAATCAAAACATAAAGAATATTCTGGGAAGATGGCAAAATAGGAAGCACCAAGAATTTATCTCCCTATCTAGACAATATTTGCACTGGCAGAATCTGTCTGATGTAACTATTTTGGTACTCTGGGGTCTATTAGAATGCTTGCAACATCCAGGAAAAGGCTTAGACTGTAAATTGTGGTTAATTTCTGTCAAATTTAGTTCTTAGTTCAGCAGTGGCTATGCATCCCCCACTGTTTAGCCTCATGACAGGCAGCTGTGCATACGTTCCAGTAACAGCTTTCACTAAGCTTGTAGGAGACAGGGTGAACAATAAGAACACTTCTGCCGAGTATCAGGGATCTGTACATGGTTTATTGCTGCTTCTGATTGCACAACTGAACATATAGAAGCAGATAGGCATCGTTGCAATCCCTCCCCATAGTTGCAAAACTGTAAGTCCACAACGCAGAACGAACTTCTAGGGAATTTAAAGAGCAAAAATGTTTTTTTTCCTTCATTTTTCTCTTTTGCTCTTTATAGGAGCTAGGCAGTTAAGGACTAAGACATTCAAAAGCAACTACATATATAGGGTAATTTAGAAGTTACTATGTCTACCTAGGGAAAGATGCAGGTTCAGAAAAGACCAAAGAAGACCTTAAGCTTATGCTTTAGACTGATCCTCAGCAAAAAGATAACCTACAACAATTAAAAAGAAAACAAAACAAAACAAAAAACCAGAAAACCCTGAAGAAGGAAGAGAATCTGATTCCAGAGCTAGCACATCATTAAATCCAAATCTTCAGTTTTCATCATCATCATCATCGTCACCAACAACAACAAATCACAAGGCATACAAAGAACAAGCAACATATGGTCTATTGAAAGGCAAAAAATAAATCAACGAAAACTGTCCCTGAGAAAGACCAGATTTTGGGCCTACTAAACAAAGAACTTAAAACTGCTATCTTAAAGACACACAAGGAACCAAAGAAAGATATGGAGAAAGTCAAGAAAATGATGTATGCACAACATGAAAATATCAATAAAGAGATCAAGAACATAAAAAGAAAGCAAATGAAAATTCTGGACCTGAAAATCATAATAACTGGAATAAAAACTTGACTAGAGGGTCACATAAACAAATTTGATCAGGCAGATGAAAGAACTGGAGAACTTGAAGACAGGACAATTGAAATTATTGAGGCTGAAGAACACAAAGAAAAATTGAATAAAGGTGAATAAAAATTGAAAGATTGAATAAAAATGAATATAGCCTAACAGACCTATGGGGCACCATCACGCAGCTCAACATATGAATTGTGGGAGTTCCAGAAGTAGAAAAGAAAGAGAAAGGGGTAAAGAAATTATTTGAAGAAATAATGGCAGAAAACTTCCCCAATGTGACGAAAGACATAAATATAAAGGTCCAAAAAGCTTAACGAACTCTCAAAGAGTTTCACATTAAGACATATTGTAACCAAACTACTGAAAGACAAAGACAAAGAATCTTAAAAGGAACAAAGGAGAAGTAGCTTGTCACATACAAGGGATTAAATAAGATGAGCAGTAGATTTCTCATCAGAAACCTTGGAGGCCAGAAGCCAGTATATTCAAAGTGCTGAAACTAAATAAAAAGAAAAGAAAAACCAAGAATTCTTTTTTCTTTCTTTCTTTCTTTCTTCTTCTTCTTTTTTTTTTTTTTTAGACAGAATCTCACTCTGTTGCCTTGTCTAGAGTGCCATGGCATCAGCCTAGCTCACACTCCTGGGCTCAAGCAATCCTTC
>NW_012146856.1:5559274-5560987 GCF_000956105.1 Propithecus coquereli
GTATCTAACCCTGGTCTTTAGTTTCCTGGTTCCACTTCTCTCAGATTATCAATATAATCACTTTCATATTTAAGAGAGACTCTCTTTCTCATTCATTGTCTCTCTCCCCAGATATGAATATGTATTTTACATATATCTTACCTTTTTTATTGAGCAAATGGTGACATATTAATCAATCAAAGGAGAGAAACCACATGATCAAACCATAGAGGTCAAAAAGATATTGATTAAATTAAAATTTACTTTCCGAAAATAAATCTTTAGGCCCAGATAATTTCACTAGAGAATCCTACCAAATTCTTGAAGAAAAATTAATGTCAATTCTAGCCAAATTCTCTCTCAGAAAATAAAAGACTCATTTTATGAACCTATGATTAGTATGATCCAAAATCAAAGATAGAACAGCAACAACAAAAACATGACAAACTAATATCCCTTATTAATATAGATGTAAAAATCTTTGACAAAATATTAGCATAGAGAATTTTACAATGTATAAAAGAAATTATATACCACAATCAAGTAAGATCTCTTCTAGGGATCAAGGCTGGCTTAGAATTTAAAAAGTATCAATGTAATCTCCCATATTAACAAGCTAAAGAAAAGTCACATGATTATATCAATGGATACAGACAAAAGCACAGCAAAAGTCAATGGTCATTGGTAGTAAAAACTCAGAATAATAGAAATGAGAGAAATGAGAGAAATGAGAGAAAGTCTTCAACTTGGTAAAAAAAAAAAAAAAGTAGTTATATTAAAAAAACAAACCCTATAGCTGACATCCTACTCAACAGTGAAAGACTAAATTCTTTGCCCTAAAATCGGAAGCAAGACATGAATATCCACTCTCACCACCCTTATTCAACATAGTGCTATCTAGACAGTGCAATGAGGCAAGGGAAGAGAACTGAAAACCAAGAAAGAGATCCACTTTAATATGCCCAACTTTTTTTGGCAAAAACTATTCAGTAGAGGAAGGTAATATTTTCCACAAATGGTATTGGAGCATTTGGACATTCATAGCAAAAAAGTAAATCTTGACATAAGTCCCCATCTTTTACCAAGTTAATTCAGGATAGTTCATAGACTTAAAGATAAAAACATAAAACTATAAAAATTTTAGAAAAAATAGGAAAAAATCTTGTGATCCAGGGTAAGTCAGACAGTTCTTAGATTTAACACCAAAATCATAATTTACAAATGGAAAAATTGAAAAATCAGTCTTCATCAAAGTTAAAAATTTTGCTCTGTTAAGATGATAAAAAGACAAGCTACATAATGGGGGAAATGTTTGCAACGCATATACTCTAGAAAGGACTGTATATAATAGATAATGTATAAAGACCTTTCAAATTTCAACAATAAAAGAAAAAAACAATCCAATTAAAAAATGGACAAAAGACATGAACTGACATTTCACCAAAAGAGATATATAGATGGCAAATAAGCATACAAAAATATGTTAAACAGTATTAGTTATTAGAGAAATGTGAATTAAAACCACAGTGAGATATTGCTACACACGTGGTCGAAAGGCTGAAAAAAGAAAAAAAAGTACTTACACCAAACCCTGGTGAGGATTTAGAGAAACTTAAATTTCTGGTTTAATATTATGAACATTTTGCATTTTGCTTGGTATTCCCCCAAATATTTTATCAGTTATATCATCAGCAAAAGTAGAGGAGAAACCCGACTTCCTAAAACCTTCAAACA
>NW_012146856.1:5564372-5575031 GCF_000956105.1 Propithecus coquereli
CAGAAGCCAGTATATTCAAAGTGCTGAAACTAAATAAAAAGAAAAGAAAAACCAAGAATTCTTTTTTCTTTCTTTCTTTCTTTCTTCTTCTTCTTCTTTTTTTTTTTTAGACAGAATCTCACTCTGTTGCCTTGTCTAGAGTGCCATGGCATCAGCCTAGCTCACACTCCTGGGCTCAAGCAATCCTTCTGCCTCAGCCTCCCAAGTAGCTGGGACTACTGGCATGAACCACCATGCCTGGCTAATTTTGTCTATATATATTTTTAGTTGTCCAGCTAATTTCTTTCTATTTTTTTAGTAGAGACAGGGTCTTGCTCTTGCTCAGACTGTTCTCAAACTCCTGAGCTCAAATGATTCTCCCACCTCTGCCTCCCAGAGTGCTAGGATTACAGGCATGAGCCACCATGCTTGGCCAAGCAAGAGTTCTTTATCTGGCAAAATTGTCCTTCAAAAGTGAGGGACAAATTAAGACAGTCCTAGATAAAATCAGAGGGAGTTTACTTCCACTAACTTACCCTGCAAAAGAATGCTAAAAGGAATCCTTCTGGTTGAAAGGAAAGGATATTTGATAGTAACTTGAAGCCATATGAAGAAATAAAGATCTTGGTAAAGGTAAATATCTGAGGAATTATAAAATCTAGTATTATTGTAACTTTGGTTTTTAACCTCACATCTGGTTTTCTATATGACTTAAGAGAGAGTAGATTGAAAAAAAAAAACAATTAGTCTAAAAGCTAGAATTATTGTAACTTAGGTTTTCAATTCTGCTTTTTGTTTTCTACACTATTTAAGAGGCTAATGCATAAAAATGTAACTATTAGTCTATATTTTGAACATATAAAAATATAAACAATATTTTTATAACATTAATAACTAAAAGTGGGAAGGAAAAGAATTGTACAGGAGCAGAATTTTTGCATCTTATAAAATTTAACCTGGTATAAATTCAAGTTATTATAATTTTAGAATGTTAAATGTAATCTTTGTAGCAAACACAAAGAATATCACTACAGAATGTATACAAAAACAAATGAGAAAAGGATTAAAAGGTATCACTACAAAAAATAAACTATATATAAAAGGAGATAATAGTGCAAAAAATGAGAGACCAAAAATCTGTAAGTCATATAAAAAATGAATAGCAAATTGACAGAAGTAAATTTCTTCTTACCAGTAATATTTTAAATGTAAATGTATTCAATTAACAAATAAAAAACAGAGATTGGCAGAATGGATAAGAAAAACATGATCCAACTGTATGCTGTCTGCAAGAGACTCACTTTTGATCCAAAGACACAAGTAGGTTGAAAGTGAAGGGATGGAAAAAGATATTCCATGCAAATAGAATGGAAAGAACATTCTAAAAGACAGCAGGAGTAACTATATGGATATAAGATAAAATAGACTTTAAATCAGGAGAGATTATAAGAGGGGAAAAAGACATTATATATTGATGAAAGACACAAGGCAGCAAGAAGATATGACAATGATAAATATTTATGTACCTACTAACAGACCATCAAAATATATGAAGTAAAAATGACAGGATTAAAGGGAGAAATACACAATTCTACAATAATAGTTGGAGACTTTAATGTTCTCCTCTCAGTAATGGATAGAACAACCAGGCAGAAGATAAGTAAGGAAATGAAGGACTTGAACAACACTATGGATCAATAGCAGACACATTATTCTCAAGTGCACATGGAACATTCTCCAGGATAAACAATATGCAAGGTCACAAACTGTCTCAATAGATTTTAAAAAATAGATATTATACAGAATATCTTCCCTGACCACAATAAGATGAAGTTAAAAATTAATAAAAGAATAACAACTGAAAACTTCACAAATTGGTGGAAATTAAACAACACACTCTTAAGCAACCAATGGATCAAAGAAAAAATTACAAAGGAAATTTAAAATAGAGATAAATTAAAACAAAAATACAACATACCAAAAGTTCTTGGATATGCAAAAGCAGTGTTAAAGGGGAAATTTATATCTATAAACATATTTAAAAAGAAAAAGAAGATCTCAAATCAGTGCCTTTCTTTTACAACTTAAGAAACTAGAAAAGGCAGAACAAACTAAATTGAAGTCAGCAGAAGAAAGAAAATAATAAATAAAGCATAGATAAGTGAAATAAGGAACAGAAAAACTAAAGAAAATCAATGAAATCAAAATTTGGCCTTTCAAAACAGTCAAAACTTGATAAAAGTTTAGTTAGTTTGACTAAGAAAAAAAGAGAAAAGAATAAAATTACTAAAATCAGAAATAAAAATGTGAACATTGCTACTGACTCTACACAAATAAAAAAAAAAATAAGAGAGTGCTATGAGTAATGGTACACCAACACACTGGATAACCTAGGTAAAATGGAAAAATTTCTAGAAACACAAAACCTAACAGATTGAATCATGAAGAAAGAGAAAACCTGAATAGACTTATAACAATAAAGAAATTGAATCACTAATTAAAAAATCTTCTGCCAAAGAAAAGCCTGGGATATGATGGCTTCACTGTTGAATTTTACCAAACAGTTAAAGAAGGATTAATACCAATTCTGCTCAAACTTTTTCAAAAAAATTGAAGAGGAGGAAACACTTCCTAACTCATCCTATGAGGCAAGCATGCTCTTATTCTAGAACCAAGCAAAGATACTACAAGAAAAGAAAACTACAGAATAATGCCCTTTATGATTATTGATGCAAAAATCATCAATAAAATAGTAGCATACTGACTTCAGCAGCATATTAAATGGCTTAAAAAACATCATAAAGTGACATTTATTCAGATTTATTCCTGGAAGTCAAGGATAGTTTGACCTATAAAAATCAATCAATATACTACATTACATTAGTGGAATAAAAGGGAAAAATCTGCATGACTATCTCAATTGATGCAGATAAAAACATTTGACAAAATTTAATACTCATTTATAATAAAAATATTCAACAAAGAATAAAAGAAATTTACCTCAATATAATAAAAGCCATATGTAAAAACCCAGAGCAAACATCATACTCAGTGGTGAAACACTGAAAGCTTTTTCTCTATTAACAGGAATAAGACAGGGATATGTGCTTTTACCACTTCCATTTAACATGATACTGGAAGTTCTTAGGCAAGAAAAATAAAAGGAATTCAAATTGGAAAGGAAAAAGTAAAATTGTCCCTGTTCACAGATGACATGATCTTACATGTAGAAAATCCTAAATATTCTGCAAAAAAACTTATAGAACATTAGTTTTTTTAGCAAATTTCAAATAAATTCAGCAAAGCAGCAGGATATAATATCAACACACAAAAATTAGTTGCATTTACATACGATAACAATGAACAAACCAAAAAGGAAATTAAGAAACCAATTCCATTTACAATAGTATCAAAATAGAACAAATTAACTTAACCAAGCAGGTGAAAGACTTGTGCAATAAAAACTATAAAACAGTGCTGAAGGAAATTAAAGCAATAAGTAAATAGAGCAATATCTCATATTCATGGATCAGAAGACTTAATGTTACTAAGGTGTCAGTACTACCCAAAGTAATCTACAGATTTGATGCAATCTCTTTCAAAATTTCAACACCAGTTTTTTGAAGAAATAAGAAAAATCCATCCTAAAGTTTATGTGGAATCTCAAGGGACCCAGAATTGTCAAAACAATCTTAAAAAGGAAGAGCAAAATTCAAAGTCTCACTCTTCATTTCAAAACTAAGCTAGGCATTAAGACAGACATGAGGAACAATGGAATAGAATAGAGTGCCCAGAAATAAACCCTTGTGTAGATGGTCAAATGATTTTCAACAAGGGAGCCAAGACCATTCAATGGGGAAAGGACAGTTAACAAATGCTATTAGAAAAACTGGATATCACGTATAAAAGAATGGACCCTTGCCTAACTACATATACAAAAATTAACTCGAAATGGTTCAAAGACCTAAAAATAAGAGCTAAAACTCTAAGAAAAAAATACAGAGCAAAAGATTCACAACATTGAATTTGGTAATGAATTTTTGGGCATGATACCAAAGGCATAGGCAACAAAAGATAAATATCAACCAAAAAATAAACATCATGAAAATTAAACACTTTATGTATTGAAAGGCAGACTAAAAAAAGCAACCCATAGAATGAGAGAAAATATCTGCAAATCATATACTTGGTAAGGTATTATATCTGTTAAGGTATTAATATCCAGAAAATATAGAGAGAACTTCTAAAACTCAACAACCAAAACCAAAAAACCCAATTGAAAACGGGCAAAGAGCTTGAATAGAAATTACTCCAAAGAAGATGTACAAATGCCTAATAAGCATATGAAAAGATTGCCAACATCGCTAATATGTACTAAGGAAATTTATTTTTCCTTTATTAGGATGGCTAACAGAAAATAAGTGCTGGTGAGGAGAAGACATTGGAGTGCTGTGCATTGTTAGTGGGAATGTAAACGGCACAGCCACTGTGGAAAACAGCATGGAGGTTCTTCAAAAATTAAAAACAGAATTACTTTCTAATCCAGCAATCTACTTCTGGCTCACGGTATTGAAAGCAGGACCTCAAAGAGATATTTGTAGACCCCTATGTTTCCAGCAGCATTATTCGCAATAGCTCAAAGCTGGAAGCAACCCAATTATCCATTGACAGATGAGTGGATAAGAAAATGTGGTATGTACAAATAATAAAATACTATTTAGCCTTAAAAAGTAAGTATATTCTGATGCATGCAATAACATAGATGAACCTTGAGGACAATATGCTAAATGAAATAAGCCAATCACAAAAAAGACAAATACTGTATGATTCCATTTATGTGAGACACCTAGAGTAGTCAAATTGATAGAGAACAAAATATAATGGTTGTTGCCAGGGCCTGAAGAGAGGGAGAAATGTGGTGTTATTGTTTAAGGGGTACAGAGTTTCAGTTCTGCAAGATGAAGAGTTCTGGAGATAGATGGTGGTGATGGTTGCACAATGTGAATGTAATTAATACCACTGAGCTATACACTTAAAAATAGTTAAGATGGTACATTTTATGCTTGTAGTTTGTCACAATAAAAATATAAAGAAATACAAATATGAGGAGTTATTGTTTAATGGATACAGCATTCCAGTTTTTCAATATATTAGTTCTGCAGATTAATGATAGTGATGATTGCACAACAATGTGAATATCCTTAATACCACTGAACTGTACACTTAAAAATGATTAGGGTAGTAAATTTTATGTCATTGTTATTTTACCACAATAAACAATAATACAAAAGATAATCACATAAAGCCTTTATGTGATAAGAACAGTGCTTTAAACACGCCTGGAATAAATTCTCCAACTAGGTTAGGATGTCCATATACTTTACACCAAATTCAAGCTAGTAGCAAGCACAATGAGGAAGCAACAGGGTTTTAAACCCTTTCACTTTAAGAAATACGCAGGATGAAAAGATTTGGATGTTGACACACATTTTCAGAAGCAGCATTAATCATTCTGTCTTGTATAACACATGAGAAATGTGCTTCCCTGTGCCAGAAATATCACATGAAAACCTTGTCAATGTTGAATCTAGGAATTTTGCACAGCGATTTGTAAACTATTAATCATTTTATTAAAAATATGAAATTCCAGAAAACAAATTACTAGTACCAAATAGATCCTAAGAAAATAATAATGGAGATATACAAAAGCAAAGTCATTTCAAAGTTCAGTAGGATTCCAGAATTTTATTGTTTATTTAAAAATGTACACTCATTGAAGAAATTGGGGATAAAATACAAAAAAATAGAAAGTAGACAAAATTTTTTTTTAGTTTTTTTTATTTCAGGAAATTGAGGGTACAAACATTTTGGTTACGTGTTATGACTTTGCCACATCCCCACCATGACTTGAGACATGCCCTTCCCCCGGTACAACACTCACCGTGTCCATTAGTTGTGAGTTCACCCACCCCCAAGCCCCCTACCCCCAAAGAATATTACTACTGTGTGAGCACCTTAGTGTTGATCAGTCAGTGCCGGTTTGATGGCGAGTACATGTGGTGCCTATTCTTCCATTCTTGTGATACCTCACTTCAGAGGATAGGCTCAAGCTCTATCCAGAAAAATATAAGAGGTGCTAGACCACCATCGTTTCTTATAATTGAGTAGTATTCCATTGTAAACATATACCATATTTTATTAATCCACTAATGGATTGACAGACACTTGGGTTGTTTCCACATCCTTGCTACAGTGAATTGTGCTGCCATAAACATTCGAGCGCAGATGTCTTTATTATAGAATGACTTTTGTTACATCTGATAAAGGGCTGATAACAAGAATCTATCTACAACTCAAAAAAATAAACAAGAAAAAATCAAACAACCCCATCAATAAATGGGTGAAGGACATGAACAGAAACTTTTCAAAAGAAGACAGAATAATGGCCAGCAAACATATAAAAAAATGCTCAACATCTCTAATCATTAGGGAAATGCAAATCAAAACAACAATGAGATATCACCTAACCCCAGTGAGATTGGCCTGTATCAAAAATCCCAAAGCAACAAATGCTGGCAAGGATGTGGAGAGATAGGAACACTCTTACACTGCTGGTGGGACTGCAAATTAGTGCAACCTCTGTGGAAAAGAATTTGGAGATACCTCAAAGGGCTACAAGTAGAACTGCTGTTTGATCCAACAATACCACTATTAGGCATCTACCCATAGGCAATTTTTTTATAGTTCCATCATTCAAATATACTCACATTTGCACTTTTGTGTACTTCTTTCCAGAATATTTCTTTTTATTTTTGAGTTGTCTTAAACATATTATAAAATGTGGAATTGTTTCCAGCTTTTTCACTTAATATAATAAGCATTTCTCATAAGCATTTATTTCTGGAACTGTGACATGTGTGTGGTCAGATATTTCTTTTTCAGTTAAGAGAGTATTAAGCATCCAGTGCATTCCAGACCATTCTACAAGCTGCAAAAGGTACAAGAAGAAGTCAAGAATTACAGAACCTTAAATTTACAGTACGGATGAGTACATGAGGATATGAATTCAAGGGAAATTTCCAGAAGGCAAAATTTTTAATATTCCTGAGCAGGGTTAATCAGCTCCTCCCACTAAACTTTCTAATTCAGGTCTGCATTTATTTATCCTCTATTCTAAAATTCCTAAAAACTCTTAACTGATTTGATGGTGAGACCAGAACTGACCTGAAGTCATTTGGGAGCAAATATGATCTAACAGATGTGAGATTATTTATTGACTCTAGCATATTTAGCGTAAATACTCACAGACAACCTGAAGAAATATCAATGTATCATACTTGCTTATTGGGTGGTGGTCTTCGACAAAGGGCATGATACATTTCATGTCATATAAGCACACCATTACCCGTCTTAAAATTGAAAAGTGCTGTATTCCAAAACAAATATGGTTTAAAGGTTGCAGGTAGGAGACTGTTGGCTCACACTAATCTCTGCTATGGCCCCATCTTGGTGAATTGCAGGGTTTGCCTGTCATCCTTGAGAGACTCTGAGCTTCTCGAAAGCAGATACTTATTTGCACCATCGTTTCCGCAGTACTTTGTGCATAATGGATGCTCAGTTAATGCTTGCATGGCCTGCTAGCAGAGGAATTACTCACTGGAGTGTGAACAGAGGCACAAGCAGGGGAATCTCTGTACCTCATTGTTAGCTTCTGGAGCCCCAGGGCCATCCTATGATGGCATTTCAGAGCATACCCGTCACTACTGTGGACATGTTTTTTTTCCTTTGGAGGTTGAACCCCAGCCAAAGTTTGAGAATTTTCCTGTTCTATAGCAGCAGTGTTGAAGGATGTGAAATTCTTATAGACTTTTATAATTGACCATATTTCTAGATGAGCACATCATCTGAACTAACATCATATGCTGAACTTTTGCTTTTACTATCTCTTGAATCAGAGACTCATGTTTGGGTAATCTTTTTTGATTTTTTGTTTTAGGGTCACAGCAGCTACGGTATGCTATCTACATGTAAACTTGTTTTTTGTTTTTTGGGTTTTTTTGCTAATACAAGCACATGTGCCTTATGATTAAATCCAAAATTACCCTTCATTTCAGTCTTTCCAAATTTTCCCAAGGTTCCAGCAGTTTTATTCATTTCCTTCCATATATGGACAAACCACTTGCTCCAAACTCTGAGCTCCTTGAGGCAAGGAACTCAATTCCAGTGTTCAGAATCCTATTTGATATATGTAGTGTTCAATAATTTTTGGTCAAAGTTTTAAAAGCTATTGCTGCTGTTCTTTAATGTACATTGAGCTTCTACTCATGTACTTGGGATGAGTGGGAAGCAAAGCAATAGGAATTCCAGTACATTTAAAATATCTAGCTGTGAGGACCTCAGGTACCACTCAGCTCTGCTCTCCCCTCTACCCATAGGGGCAGGAAGTGAGTTGTAAACGACTGGCAGAACCAAGTGTCAAGCTGAGACCATGCCCTGCTGTTACCCTCTTGCCTTGGTCTTGCTTCTGGTTAAGCTGCAAATTTCAATAGGCCCTAGACAAGTGAATCCATTGCATAGACCAGATACTCGTAAAACATATATCGATATTGATTGAAATATTGCCATGAGAAAACAGACTGTTAGTAAAAGGAAATGCCCACATTGGCAGACAGGAAAGAGATTGTAAAATAAGGCTCCACTCTTGGAATCATCCTCGTATCTCTTTAAGTCATGGATTTCATTCAAACCCTTCAAAAAGATGGTAATTTCTGTCCCCGCTTCTCTTTTGGGGACCCCAATTATATTAGGTTGCTTAAAATTGTTCCACAGTTCACTGAAGCTCTATCTGTTTTTGTTGCCCCCCTGTCTTTTATTCTTCCTGTGTTTCCTTTCTGACAGTTTGAATTGCCATGTCTTCAAGTTTACTAATCTTTTCTTTGCAATGTTTCATCTGCCATTGATTCCATCAAGTGTATTTTTGATTTCTCACATTGTAGTTTGTACCTCTACAAGTTTAATTTTTATGTATTTTGTATCTTCCCTATCTTTCCTTGATATATTTAACCTTTCCTCCAGCTTCTTGAACATATGCAATACAGTTATAATAATTTTTATTGTCCTTGTCTACTAATACTACCATCTGTGTCATTTCTGGGCTAGTTTGGATTGATTACTTTTTCTCATAATCATGGGCCATAGTTTCCTGATTCTGTGTATGTATGCCTGGTGATTCTTCATTGAATGCATGACATTGTAAAGTTTATCTTGTTTGATGCTGAATATTTTGTGTTTCTATAAATACAGTATTCTTTAGCTCTGTTTTGGGATGCAGTTATATTACTTGAAAAAAGTTTTATTCTTCCACATCTTTCTTGTTGGGAAGGACTAGAACAATGTTTAGCTGAGGATGAATTTTGCCAACGACTGAGGCAAAATCTTTCTGGGTACTTTAACCACTCTCTTTTGAATTATGAAGTTTTCTACTCTGGCTGGTGGGAACAGAAGTTATTCTCTAACCTGTGATAGCTCCAGGCATTTTTTCATATAATTTTGGGGATGGCTATTTCCTTGGCCTCAATGGTTTCTCAGTGTCCTTATCAGTATACATCTGAAGACTTGAATGGGATTATCTGCATATTTCTGGAACACTCTCTAAGAGCAGCTCTCTCCATTCTGGTACTCTGACTTGCGAACTCTAGCTGCCTGGTCCTCCTCAGTCCCCCAGCACCATGTCCCCAATGCAGGGACACTTCCAGGTTTCACCTGGACTCCCTATCCTTGTACTGTGATCTTGAGATTCTGTCCAGGCACATTGGTAGGTGTGTTGGTCCGCCTCATCTGTTTCCTGGAGATTACTGCCCTTTGTTGCCGAACGTCCACTGCCTCTAAAACTGTTGTTTCACCTGTGTTCAGTGCCTTTGTCATTTGCAAGGAGGGTAAATCTGATCCCTGTTTCTCCATCTTTCAAGAAGCAGACTTCTACAAGGAGTATAGAATAAATCAATAGATCAATTTGGTTGGATCACAGAGAATGTCAAGAAAAGTAGTTGAATTGAGATATACTTTTAGAAATATATTTTGAAACAAGCTTTCAAATAGACCTAAAGTTAGCATAAAAGGGCAGCGTTTCACTTGGTAAAGACAGGGAAAACTCTCTTGCTAGTGAACACAGCCACAGCTCAGTAAGAGAAAATTAACTGTCAGCAAGCAGCGGGCTGGGGAACTGAATTGCGGAACTACATGAGGCAGGGAGGCCAGCCTGAAGACTCTGACCACAGCTCAGGCGAGAGGTTATAAAGAGGAGTGAGAATGCAGGAACGTGAAAGAGTAATCGAGAGAGAGAGGTAGGTCATCCACAGGTGGCCTGAGTGAGGAAGAGATAGGAGGTGACCATGGCTCTGAGTTCTGACTCAGGCTGACCCGGAGGATAATGTGCAATTAATAAAAGGATGAAGAATAGGTTTTGAACAGAGATAAGTTATTTATGTATCACTTATATTTAATTATTTAGGGCTTTGAGACCAAAATAATCAAATGGTTTATCCAAAGGCATGCTTTCCATCAGTGAGGCAGGAATATAACATCCTATCCAGTCATTCTCAGTATTTTTGGCTTTACACTTTCTTTCTCCTTAGTAATTTGTTTCGATTAGCAGTTGTTTAAACTTCCTCCTTATGCCGA
>NW_012146856.1:5577317-5627999 GCF_000956105.1 Propithecus coquereli
TGTATTCAGTGGTTTTGGGGTAGAATGTCTTGTAAATGTCAGTCAAGCCCATTTGTTCTAGGGTTCTTTTTAAGTCTGTAATTTCTTTGTTAATTTTCTGTTTGGAGGATCTGTCCTGTGCTGTCAGTGGGGTGTTGAAATCTCCGACTATAATGGTGTTGCTGTTCATCAAATTATTTAGGTTAAGTAAAGTATGCTTTATGAATCTGGGTGCACCTAGGTTGGGTGCATACATATTTAGAATTGTTATGTCTTCTTGTTGAACTGTACCCTTCACCATTCTATAGTGGCCCTCTTTGTCTTTCATTACTTTTGTTGATTTAAAAAGTAAGTTGTTTGAGATCAAAACTGCTACACCAGCCTTATTTTCGCTTCCATTTGCTTCAAGTATTGATTTCCATCCCTTTACCTTGAGTCTAAATGCAGTCTTGCAGGTTAGATGAGTTTCCTGAAGACAGCAGATACCTGTCTTGTATTTTTTTATCCATTCGGCCAGCCTATGTCTCTTGAGAGGTGAGTTCAAGCCATTCACATTTACTGAAACAACTGATAAATGGGGTAAATTGTTCATCAAAGTGTTGAGTTGGTTTTTGTTGCTTTGTTTTCTCTCTTGAGCCATTGTGGATTCTAGCCTTTGATCTTAGACCTTCTTATTTGTAGAGGGGCAAAATGAAAGCTTTCTCTCTGCCCATTAAAGTTTCACTGAAATGACTAACAATAGACAAATTAATAGGGAAAAAAAACATAAAAAATTTATTAACATGTGTACACACATGAAAGTTCCACAAATATGGACTCAAAGAGGAGCCAGATGGTTGAAGCTTCAATACCCTCTTCATAGGGGAGAGGAAAATGGGGAGGCTGTAGGCAATTTTTAGAGGGGTAGAACATGATTTTGGGGGAGTAACGAGTGAGCTAAAAGAACAACAGCTTGGAACAAACCTCCTCTGAGGTTGGAGGACATGGTGGGAAGGTCTCAGAACTGCCTCCCCCCCAATAGATGTAAAGTATGTCTGGGTGTGGTGATGATTGTTAGTCTCTTCTTTTCTTTGATAGTTAATCTCTCCTGGTTGTTTGATAAGATTCCTAGGGAGGGGGTTTTAAGACAACTACATTTTTCTTTTGGGAAGAAGTTTTATTAGTTAGATAAGAAAGTCCAGAGAGAGTCCTTTCCTGTGCTGGCAAGCAGTGGGGTTGGGGAGGGATAGGAACAAGAGAATATTAGAAAATTCTTGGTTCTGCGCAAGCTTCTGAGGCCTTCCAATTTCTTTTAATGCAAAGTGCTCAGCATGCAAAAGCACCACACTTTGGGGCATCATTCTCTGCTCTCCAAGAGTTGTATCTAATCATCATCTTTTCTTCCAAAAACGATGCCCTTTCCCTCATTCTCTCTTTTTCATCCATATTGTCATTAAACTCTTCTAAGACAGCTTCTCTATTGATGAAAGAATAACTAGCAGTTCCTCAGGACCTTTTTTAAATAACAGGTAAATACTCTTCTTATTCTTCAAATAAAATATTTGCTATGAACAGTTTAGAGATGTAGATTTTGTAAATGAGAAAAAACAATCTTTTCAATATCTAAAGGTGGAGTAGAGTCTTATTTTTCTACACATCCTCTTCCAGACAGCTAACCTGGTGGCAGCGCTAATTGTTGAGTGATTTGCATTCAGCAGAGTGACCAGAAGTAATGATGCAAACTCAATAGAGGTCAGAAATAACAGAAGTTATGATTCTTTGGCAGCTGCTTGATGTTCAATATTAAGCCGCTTTAGCAAACCTCTTTCTTACTTTTGTGGCCAGATGCCACAGAGCATAAAAAAATAAAATATAATGAAACAAAAACATTCCTCCTTCTTCACACCTGCTGCCCTGCTACCTGCCCTAAGTGGAAGTCACAAACAAAAGGATTTAAATGAGCTCAGAGACCTCTCCAGCTCCCCTGGGTCAGAGGTGCAGTGCATTTGCACAACTACAGGAGCTTGCTTTGCTAATGTACCTGCTCCATAAATTACTCCGAAGGAAATCACTTCATTATTCATGACTTAAACGTTCCTGTTGCAAAATGGTGATCTATGTCATGTACTGTTGCATTACCAATTCAATTATTCTTTTGTCATGCAAACTCCCTGAGCTGTGACAAGGGGTGGGGCGGGCTGTTCACGGCTGGCAATCTGTAAAGCTGTAGGGGAGCAGCTTTCTTCTGGCTGCAGTGAGCTGGAGAATTTATGAAATGGCTCTCAGGGAAGATGTCTGCCAATGATGGTAAATTGATGATCACTATCCAAACATTTAGCAGCCCTTCATCAGTTATAATGTGGCTATCTTTAACTTGCCTTCCTTAACTGATAGCATTTCATGCTTTTTGAAATGAATTTGGAGTTAAGGGAGAGAACAAAGCCTGCCTCACAGAATCCACCACAATAATATTCGTTTTCCATTACCTTAGTGTTCTGAAACTTCTTTGCACAAAGAGATACTCTAATATTTTTGAAGATGCCTTTTTTCATTTTGGTAATATAAAGGATGGTCTTTAAGGTTGATCTCAGCCTGATGGCAAAACAAATGTGTGACAAGAGTCAACTTCAATCTCTCACATGGGATTTTAGCCTTATGGTGCCAAGCATCTGTTTTGTATAATGGTGTGGTATTAATAAATTGTTTCTCTTTCTTCTGGGTTGGTTAAAGTGGTGAGATGTATTGGTGTAGTGGGACATAGCCAGTGGAATATATTTTTGATTTCAGACACTGCTTTACATACCTGCGGATCAGAGAATTACCAAAATTTACTGATGCTTTCACATTAATAGAGAAGCAGGGTACGGGATTTAAAACCTCATGGCCAGGACATGGGGGAGTGGATATAATTCATGCTCTTTTGTTCTCTTTTGTTTCCTTTTCTTACTCTCTCTCTCTCCCTCCCTCCCTCCCTCCCTCTCTCCCTTCCTTTCTTCCTTCCTTTCTTCCTTCATTCACTTCTTCCTTTCTCTCTCTTTCTTTGTTTCTTTCTTTCTCTTTCTTTTCTTTCCTTCTTTCCTTTCTTTTTTTTCCCCTCATTCAGTTCCCACTTTTACTAGAGCTGGGGCCTTTGGCGGAAGCAGGTTGATGAGGAGTAACTCAACTCAGTTCTATCATAGACCTATTTTCAGCCTGAGGTTGAAAGGGATATTTTAACATTTAGTCACTATTGTGCTTATGGGAGGTTACATTTAATCCTCAAAATTACATAGTGAGTAATTATTTCTATTTAGCTGTTGAGAAATAGATTTTCACAGAAATAAATGACTCGCTCGAGAGCAAGTTTGATCTATTTCCATAACTCGTCTATATATGCCCATAAAACTCCTAATACTATAAATGGTTGGGTTTTCAAGTATGTGTAAGGCAAGGTCTCTTTAATTTAATACTATTAATATTAAATTAAATACTGGTTAGTCTATGATTAGTGCAGGGGTGGATCCAGCTTCCGTGAGATTTGAAGCTTGTTTAAATTTGGGACCTACTCTTAACACAAATAATACAAAAATTATAAACTCAACGTTAGATTCAGGACCTTAAACGAGCCCATCAAGTGAGGTGCAACGAAGATTAAACTTGTTACCTACATGGAAGTTCTGAACATGTGTCAAGAAGGAAGATAAAATATTTCCAAATGTATTTCATGTAATCCAGGGATCCTTGAGGCAAACCACTGCAGCTGCAGGAGGTTCTGTCTGTATGGTCTCAGATGAGCAGTCGCTTCATGGCCAATGAATGCAGTTTCCTCGTGGGTGAGCTGGGCCGCACGCTATGTGTCATTGAAGAAGTAGAAGGAAGGTGCCTGCTTTGGAAGGAGCCGGTAGTCCTTGCAGAAGGGACCGATGTTCACAATGGAGGAATTCGATTTCTTTTTTGAAAGAGTTAATAACTCTTGTAACTCTGGTTACAAACTTATCTAGCATTTTATGATCATGCCTCAAAGTAGCTCCAGTTCCTAAAGTTCCATGTTCTTTAAAGCAAAACAGCAACCGAAACTAATTTCAAATTATTCAAAAACTTCTGCTCTGGGTTAATGTAAGCCCTTTAGAACAGTGGCTTTCAAACTTTTTGATAAATATATCCAGAGAAAGAATACATTTTATATCATGGTACAGCTGTATGTACATAGGTGAGTGTATAAACACATATATGTTTACACATATATATAAAATAATACATGCTTACTCCAGTCACTGAAGTCTGATAGCTTCTAATTTATTTTGTTCTATTCTAGTTTATTAAAAATTCTACTTTTATAAAATTTATGATTTACAATATATAATATTTTAGGAGAGCTTTAATGGTCTTTAAAAAAATAACTTTTCCTCTTCTGTTGATTGTTTATTGCAGAAGAATTTTACATAATTTCTACATGATCTGCTAACTATCAAGACCAGTAAACTGACGGAATGGGCAATGATGGAAAGTTTGAGGCTTTCTCTGCCTGATAACCTTTCTTTCTTCCAACTCCCAATTTCAAACTCTCCTCTCTCCCGTGTCTCAGTGCCTTATCATTTTCCCAGGGATGGCATATTCTAAGCCTTGTCTCTGTAGAATTAAAGTCTTAGTATTTTTCTTTAACTAAGACTTCATTAAGCAGGAGAAATTTGGATCAGAAGAGGGCATTCCTACAGCATGTGAGATACATTCGTACAGCACATGAAATACCACTGCTTATTCTGCTACCCAATCTGTCTGTGCATGGGAAAGACCAGATTCGTTGTGCTTGTTTTATTTGGAAGAGAAAGGAGCAAGGCATTGGTACTACCTTCTAGTGTTCTCCTCTTCCAGATCAACTAGTAGCAACTATCAAATATATGTGACTGCCGTGGGCTAGGTACTATGCCAGGTACATTACCTATAAATCCATAACAAATCTCAAAGGTAAGAATCATTATCCCCATTTGACTGAAGCATATCTGATTCCTAAAAATGTTAAGTGTAATACTCCATGGTCCCTCTCCGAGTAAGACATGAGAGTTGAAACCAGGTCTACTCTGTAAGCCTGCCTTAGAATCAGGGCTGAAATTGTCAACTCTTCTCACAGAAATAAAGAGTAGAGTAATGGTTACCAGAGGTTGGGAAGGGCAGAGGGTCTACTTCGTCCTTCTCCAACTACATGCAGGGAATAAAAATCTGTCTTGTGGATGAACTAATACACAATCAGGCTAAGTGGATAGCTTTAAATCAAAAGCTTATTAAACTGAACCCCAAACAATTAAATACATCTATTTTATTTATTTCTTCTTTCAGATATATGCTTTGAGTTTGAGGCAATTGGCAAAAGGTCCATAACCATAATATCTCTTGTAAACCTTTTAGCTTTTACTGTTATTTTTTATTTCTGTTTTGGTTAGCATGTAAGTCACTCTGCATAGCCATTAGTGGCTCTATTTTTGTTCTTAGGTTTGTTAAAAACAGAATGGCATTACATTAAAATAAACCATATTTAGGTCTTTTAAAGGCCCTCAGGCCAAAACCTGAAATAAAAAAAGAGAAGGCATTATTTAAAGGTATAAGCATGTAGCCCTTCGGAGTTTATTATACGAGTGGAGTGTGATATCTCCATTCCTTGTCTCTCCTTGCAGCACACCATGGCAGTACAAAAAAACCCACAGGAGCAGGTTGTCATCTGATAAATTTGTTAGTGATATATCCTAGGCAGCTATGCCCAACAACTATTTATTTTGTTAGAAAGGAGCAGTCACTCCATCTACATGAAATATTATTCAGAATTATAACTCAAGAATACATTAGAAATGGTCAAATATGGATAAAATGAGATTGTCTCAAGGTGTCATTTAAAACTTGTGAGTTGAAATAAAAGTTCAATTCTTTTTAATTTGGAAAAGAAACATATCTCTTCATATGCAAGAGCTATTTAAATGAGCAGGTTAATTGGATTTTGAAAAATAGCATTTTCTCCAATCAAAAGTAATTCACTTAACTTAATTTTAAGCACCTGGAACATTTGTAATAATAACATGAATGTTTGGCCTAGAAGATTAAAGAGGAATAAAAAGAAGATAAAGAGACAAAGCTGATCTTGGAAGAAAAATAAAGAAAGAAAGAAACTTGAAGATTAAAATGTCTTAGGGATATTTGAATCTGTGTAGTAATTAAGCCGTTGAAAGAAGACAAATGATGGATAAATTATTATATTTTAACCTTTCAAGTTAGAAAGGTCAAAGGATGATAATAAATGCAAGAAAGTTGTAGAGCAAAATATGTGAAGACTTTTGCTTTGTTTTGTTTTATATATTAATTAAACAATAATTTATGGAATGCTTGTAAGCTACCAAGTACCCAGCTAGGCATTGGCTCATGAATAAGCTAATAAAATGCAGTATGTTAAATCCTTAAAAAGATTTAAAGATTATTTGTAAAATTAAATAAGAATACTGTCCTAGCTATCAATTTCGTTAACTTCACGATTAAGCCCTTCTGATAAACTGTTGAGAGACACTTCTCATTGGATTTCTCATGTTCCTGTATGGTCCAGCTTTTCTGAACAAAAAACATATTTGAATAGCAAATAGCCTTGGAAGCTAGAGATAATGTATCCCTCCAGAGACATGTAGAGACTCTCTCTCCCTGGAAAAGTCCCAGGATAGTAAAGATAAAACCCTTTTCTTTCCCTATCTAGAGACATTTGCTTACGATTCAGAGTAAGAAGCAAAAACATACCTTTTCCTTCTCCCCCAGAGGAAAATTACTTACATTTCAAGGAAATTAGAAGTCTTTCTCTCCAGAGGGTAGAATGGGCAGATATGCAAGCAGAGCCTAATTTTGCCATTCTCTGGAGGTGGATGTGCCCCATTGTATGTGCAGCTGACCTCCATCCTCATTGTGTCACCCTGTGAGGGTGTGGGAACCTTGGCAAGATGCCGGTCAGGCTGCCATTTTTCATATGAATAATAAACCATGTGTTTCTGTGTTTCTCTGACCAAGAAATCTTGAGGTCTCACACACATGCCTGAGTGTCTTGGTCTATGTACATATATGTATATAGATGTCTATATTTATGACATCAGCCAACCATCCATTTCAGTTTTTACTCATTGTTAGAAGTTTATTATTATGAGTTAAATTGTGTCCCCTAAAAATCATATGCTGAACTCCTATCCCTCAGTTCCTCAGAATGTGACCCTATTTGGAAATGGAGTTATTGAGGATGAAATTAGTTAAGATGAAGTCATTAGGATGAGCTCTGAAAACATGCCTGGTGTTCTTATAAAATGGGGGAAATTTGGACACAGAACCATATAGACAGACACCGTGAGAAGATGAGTGATGCCTCTACAAGCCAAGTAATTCCAAAGATTGCCAGCAAACTACCAGGACCATCTCCAGTGCAGACACATGAAGCAGACGCTCCCTCACAGCCTTCAGAAGGCATCAACCTCAGCCTCCAGAACTGTGAGAACAGTGGCGAAACCCATTTCTGCTGTTTAAGCCACCCAGTTCATAGTACTTTCTTATGGCAGTCCTAGTGAACAAATACATTTTTCAATATCTATTTTACATAGTTGTTTTGAGCGTATGTAACTCATGTTTCCAAAGGGGGTAAATGTAGTTCACTCATTAAACAATTTAAAGCCCTTCATCCCGCCACCAAATGGTGGACATCTCATTCCAACTGTGTCTGTTCTCGGCCCTTAATCACTGGAATTCTAACCCGGTCAGGAGGCTGACTCTGTCCCTGCAGGGCTGAATATGTGGCAGATACCTGGTTGAAAGAAGCCTCAGGGACAGTGTTTGTCATGTAACACAGGTCCTACAGTGCTGGACCACCATGTGCTCAATGTATGTCCACTTGGTCTGCCTATCTGTTTCTCTCCCTCTCCTTTTTTTAGTAGGTGACTCACAATTAACTCACCATTGCTGGCAAGAGAGTCACTTGTAAGAAATATTAGGGAAGTATGGAAAAAGCCCTGGAGCAGGAGTTTGTCCACAGTGAGTTTGAACTCTAGTTTGGCTACTTCATTGCTATGTGGATAATTCATGTAGCATTATCTAAGGCCCATTACTCCTGTGCAAAATTGATCCAACAATAGCTGTTCTATTCATTTCTAACAGTTGTTCAGAGATTCAAAAGAGATAATGTATGTGAAAAATTTATGCTATACAAATATGATATTTTTAATAAGATTATTTATCATTTTCAATAGTTTTAAATTAAAAAGAAATGTTTGTTTCTTAATCTTTTTGACTATCACATTTGACATTGTCAATTTCTCCCTCCTTCTTCAAACTCTCTCTTCTCTGGATTTCTGTGGCACAATATGCTTCTGGTTTCATTCTGCCTCTTGGATTGCTCCTCTTGGCCACGTTCGTAGGCTCATCCTTGTCTGTGTGGACATTAATATTAAATGTTGAAGTTTTGCAAGCTTGACCTTAGCCTATTGTTCCTGTGCATTTTCTCTAGGCTAGTTCCATCCATATCCACAAATTGTCACCTTTGCCCTTGTATGAGTGTCTTTATGAATATTGCAAATGAATATCTCTACTCCAGATCTCTTCTCTGGACTATAGACACGTATATCCAACTGCACGCTTGAAATCTCTCTTATGTTATTCAAGGCACCTAAACCTCAAAATATCTAAAGAGTGTACTATGATGTTCCTAACTAAATCTTGTATTCTTCCAGTGTTCATTAAGCCCACCAAATCCCTTTGGTTACCAACCCAGAAATCTAAGTAACCTGTTCTTCATTTCTCATATCCATTTTATCTGAATCTGGTAGATTTTAAATTCAGTATCACTTAAGATGCTTTCGCCACATGTAACAGAAACATATGTCAATTTAAGTTTATTTAAAATTAATTTTTTTAATGCCAAGTAATAAGAAATCTTAGTATAAGAGATGTTGAGGGTTGGTTACATCACAGCCCATATTCTGCTGTACCTTTCTATCTCTTATCATTATTACCAAGTTTGCCTTGTCCTCAGACTATTCCTATTACAATTGCAAGATTACTGCAGCACATCTCAGTTACACACACAATTTCAACAATGCCCAGTGGATTAAAAGGCCCAGCTCTTCTTAAGCATCTCTTTTTAAGAATGCAGAAACATTTTCCCAGAAGGCTCCTGGTGGCCTCTCCCTTACATATCATTTGCCTAAATTATATTACATGTCCATGCCTAAATCAATTACTGGAAACGGAATTGGAACAAGCTTACCCTGAGGCACAGAGGAAGGAAGACACCTGGACAAAATCCAATATTTATTGGCAAAGAAGTTAATGCAAAATAGATGTTGGAAAAGAACAATAGTATTTGCATCACTTCCTCAGTATCTCTCAAAGCTGCTCATTCTTTTCATCTCAATTCCAAACACTTGAGGTAGACATTACTGCTGCTTACTAAGAGATGGAGTGTTCTTACAATGTGTCCTCTTCAACCAGAAGCAGTGGTCTTGATGACCACACTTACAAGATACAATAGGCTTCACTCTGCACGAAACTTATGTAGCATTAAGGAAGGATATAAGACAGGCAATAATGCAGTATTAGGGATTATAATCTCCAGGCACAGCTTCCAATTTCTTAGCATTGCTGTATATTTGGCATGAGAGACGATGCTGAGAGGGTGTGAACACCTTGACCTCTGGGAAGCCATCAACTAGGCCACCTTTAACATTTTTTTCCTTGCAAAGCACACAACTCTGTTGGGCATAAATGACTAGCATCCATGAACCAGTGCAGCTGTGTCTTACCAAGTATGGGTAACTCAGCGAACCATCTTAGGTACAGCTGCTTGGCTTAGTACTTAGCAAGCTCCTCAAGGTACCATGTACAGCTGTACATTCCTTGAGTCAGAATTGCAAGGAAGATTCAACCATCCATCAAATTTTCAATTGTTCATAAGGCTAGAGCAGGGTTTCTCAAACACAGTACTATTGATATTTGGACAGAGAATTCTTTGTTGTGGGGAACTGTCCAGTGCATTGTAGGATGTTTAGCAGCATCTTTGGACTCTACTCACCAGATACCAGTAGGAATCACTCTGTTTTAAGAACCAGAGTTTTTTCCAGACATTGAAAAATGTCCCCTGGGACACAATCACATCCAGTATAGAATCGCTGGGCCAGAAGGCTACAGACCAGCTGCCAGCTTGTTTCTTCCAGTGTGGTTTCATCCCCCACCCCCTTGAAGTAAGGCATGGTACTAGTGACTTGTTTCATTCAGTGAAAAGTGAGCAAAGGTTATGCTATCACTTCCTGGAGGAAGTATTTAAAATAGGTGTACAATTTTCCACTCTGTGTCTTCTGCCTGGGATCTGTGTAAGAACTTGTAGATATAGAGTGGCCAAGAAGTCAAAGCAGCCTGAAATACTGTGCCTGGAGGACAGCTAGCTGGGTAGTCACCTGGGCCCACAGTGGACACTGAACAAACAACAGATACATCTTTGTTTGTTTATCTGTTGTATGTCATTGAAATTTTGGGATTGTTTGCTTCTTCAGCATAAACCTAACCTAAATTGGTACAACACCCTACTCCAAAGTCCCATCATCTTTGAATCAGACAGCTGCAATAGTCTCCAAATGGGTCTTCCATATACATCCTTGCTCTCCTCCAATGCAGTAAATCATACTGCCAGATATGTTGTTTTAATAATGCAAATCTGATCATGCTATCTCTTAGGTTTTAACCATTTACTGACCTCAATAAATTACCATTATTTTTAGGAGAAAGTCCAAATTGTTAATATAAACTACAAACCCTGCATAATCTGGTCTCCTGCCTTCTCTCCAGTCTCATTTTATGCATTAGTCTCTCTTAATCGCATATTCCAGACATTGGAATTGATTTTCAGTTCCTCACGTGTTACCTGAGCTTGGCATATGCTGTATCCCTCCCCCTTCTATGCCTAGGTAACCCTGACCCTTTCTTGAGAGTTTGAATTGGTTGTCATTTTCTCAGAGATGGACTCCTGGACCTTCCCAACTAAGCCAAATCCTGTATTTAAAAGGTCTTCCTCACAATACTTATGTGTCTTCCTCTATAGCAAATTTTCTGTTGTTTTTACCTTAATTTGTAAGAGTACATGGCTGATGTCTATGTTGTTCACTGGACCACATGCCCCAAGGCATGAAACACAGTAGATTCCCATCTATGTTGGGCGATTAAAGGCTTTTAAATAACTGATAGTCCCACTGGTAGGAAATAAATGTTCGAGTCTAGATGTTTCACTTAACCTTCCATATAGTTTCTGTTTATGCAAATAAGATTGTTTTTAAAGCTATAAATCTGTCATATTGCTTGAATACCTAAATAGATTTGTGGCCTGTAGACATTTAATGGAGCACACATCTGAAATAATCAACTGGGGCCATGAACTTCATTTATTTACGAGAGCAAATGAAAGATGACCTTATTTTTATTCAACACCCTATTATAACTGAAGCAAAGAATATAGCAATTCTGGGCTGGTTGAATTATTGATAAAAATTATGTATAGCTGGAGAGCAGAGGTTAGAAATGTATGACCATGTCTTTGGTCTTTGTTCATTTATTTTGTTTAAGAACAATATCTCATACTGGTATAATTCCCTTAAATTATAAAATGGCTTTCATTCTCGTTGATCCTCATAATACCCCTGTTGGAGTTAGGACAAGATATGTGTCTTCATTGTGCAAGAAAGTAACTATGGCACAGAGAAACTAAGTGATTTAAATAGTTAAAAAATCTAAGTAAATAGTAGAGCCAAGAAATAGCCCAGGCTTCTTGGACTCCGACCCGTGGGTATAGGATTACTCATGTACTTGCAGATATTTGTGGTAGGAAGAATTTGTGGTTGGCAAAACAGAGATAGGAGAAGGAAGCTGGAAATGAAGTCATGAAAACCCTGAGCTTCACATTAATTTCCATTCACTAAAACAAAGCCATAAAAACAATGTATTTAATAAAATGGCATTGTCATGTTCCAGTGCAAGTAACATTAACCCCATAATTAATTTTCACTTAGTATGCATTCATTATTAGCTTAGCTAATAGTATTATTATGCTTATAATTATTTACCAAAATTTAATTCCAAGAAATGTTTCAAGATTACCTCTGCTGCTATTCCAATCATTTTCTTAAACGATAATTTTGCATAGAACATTTGAGAGAAGAATGATAAAAATAATAATAAAAAAAGGATTTTAGAAGTTCTCTCCATCTAAGCAAATTGGCTAAGTCTTGTCGCTCGATAGAAAAGAAAGACCCTGGGGTTGCCCTCCCTTAAGGGAGAATCAGTTGGGTGAGATAGCAGCCTTTGGAAACACAATTTTAGGATAGTTTGCGATATATACAAATAATGTGAGTCCCAGTGTGGGAAAAAATTACCAGAAGTGACTCAACATGACAGAATTCTGGTATGGGATCCTGAATGCTGGGGACTGGCTGACTAGACTGTTTTAATTTTCCCAGGAAGAGCATGGTCTAACAGAATAGAGCAGAAGTTTTGAGTCACAGCAACCTGAATTTGATGCCTGGCTGTGTTCAGGCAAACCCACTTAGCTGTCAAACTCAGGAAACTCATCTGCAAAGGGGACAACAGTGGGGCCACGCACGACTGAGGGATATAATGCATGCAAGGAGCTGAGCATGGTGTCCGGAGTGTGCTCACTGCAGCTCTCACAGCCACCACGTGCGACCGCAGCAAGCAGCCTGGGCAACGGCATGAGGTGACGACTGGAACATCCTCTAGTACGGTAGCGTCAGTCACCCATCAAAGCCTGCGCTGAAGGAAGGCACAGGCCACCTCTGCACCCTCAGTGTGAAGAAGCCCTGGCAGCCATGGCAGGGCACCACGCGGATCCCCTGAGAACAGACACGGTGGGGTGGGTTAAAGTGCAGAGAGGACTGAGCAAAATGTTGCCTAGACTTGCTTTTTGCAGTTGTTTTAGGCTTTCCTGTACAGAGATTTATTTTCCCCCTTTGTCCGACCGTTTACGTTTTATAACCCGCTCATTTCTGCCCAGACAACTCTCTTTCTCAACACAGTCTCAGCAGACTTCCATGTACGTGAGCGACAAGAAAGCCAGCCAAATGAGCTCCCGCTTTCTGAGTCCATGTAGGATGGGTGTAGACTGTGTTTCTTTCAAATAATACCTAACATTTTGGGGATACATTTCATATCTAATGAGTTCAAATCTGTGAGGAAACATTATCTGCGTATAGGAGAAATACCACTCCAATGTAGACCAGATGTACAAACTGAGCTACAGATATATCCTACCCAGTGACTGAGGTCATACTCAAAGGCCTCACATCCCAGGAAACCAACCAAGAAAGTAGTTTTAACTGCGCTCTTTTCTTGTGTCTGACCCTTTGTCACAATCTTCACATAATTTGTTGCTCTATATAAGCACAACATCAATGTTACACATGTATTAGTATTTTTTTACAGCAAAGAAAATAGTATTAAACTAAGGAAAATATTGGTCTGATTCAGATATGCTTTAGTGACTATCACAATTTTTATATTTTATTTAATCATTTAAGAAAAGATGAAATTTTGATTCCAATCCCAAATTACTTTTTAGTTTATCTATGTCTGTGTTTAACACCTATTCTTTTCATATTTGAATAAAACATACATATTAGGGTTGGATTGGAGTTTATCAAATTGGAACATTTCATTTAAAGTTTGAATTCTTATTTCTATTTCATCTCAAGTCATCTGAAAATAATAATCTTTCTGCATTAAAATGCACCTTATCTATCATCTGTCTTCATCAACCTTCTGTCCACAGAAACTCCCTCCACGGTATTCCTGAAATGCGACATCCGGGCATTGCTCGAGCACTTCTGGTGACCGGGGGCATGTCATGGGGGAGATAGTGCAGGGGACTGTTCATTAGGCTACTGGCTGATCTTAGTCCTGTCCTCCAGATCCTCTTTCCATATATGCTACAATTAAAAGTGAGAATTCTTACCCTTACCTCAGTGATGGTACCAGTTAACAAAGGGACAATGTTCTAACGCACCTCACAGCATCATCCTTTAATCTGAAAATGATACTCGGAGGACAGGCCTGGGATCGGGGGAGAGAGAAAAGCTTGAGGTTGAGAGGTCGGGAAAGCAGCAAAGAAGTGGAGACCCATGAACTGAATCTTTATGTTTCTGACTTTTTGTTATTATTTTTTATTGATTTCAGAAAGATCATATTATTGCCTGTTGTTTTTTCCATTTTCCTGACGTCCTCATGTCATTATTGTATTGAATTTGCATTTGCAATGGGAAACAGTGATTTGTGCACAGTGGAGCTGGTGCGGGGGGTAGGAGGGCAGTGGTCCCAGAGTATAGCCAACAACCACGGGGACCCCTGGATTCCTGTTAGCCTTAAGGAAGAATGGCATCTGAAATAATGGTCCATTCTCCAAACTGGCTCCAGAAACTATCCGTGGAGAAACTTCTCCTGAAACAGTAAGAATTAAAACTCAAACTGAGAAAACAAGCAAAATCAGTGGTAAGCCTCAGAGGGAGGCTAGATCGGAGCCACAAATCAAAGAGCAATATTAGAAAATGCTACAAAATGAGAAAGAAACATAGCAGGACCGCAGAAGGGAGCCAGGGGACCACGTGTTTTCCTTTTTGTTGGACACACAAGCCGGGAGTGTGTGCTTTGAAAACTTCCCAAGGGATCATATGAGAAATCACAGCTTGCAGAACACTTGGTTGGGAAGAAGAGAAAAGAGCCGAGATGAGCAGCAGAGGCTCGTAGAGCGGGGTCTGAGCTTTAAGCGTTCCACAGCCGGCCTCTCACAGCTCCTTCTCCTGCAGCGGTGGGGCTGGCCGTGCAGCGGCTGCCCATGGCCATGGAGGGCACCCCTCCCGCAAGCCCACAGACGGTGCCCCGGTGCTCTCGGCCAGGGCTCCTGTGAGCAGAGGCGGTTGGACCCAGTCAGGAGCCCAGCACCGCACACAATGAAGATTCCTTACTTATGTAATGGTATTTATTTAATTTATTTTGTAAAACTTTTTAAAATTGTATATATTTAAGGTATACAACATGATGTTTTGATAAATCATATACATAATGAAATGACTGCTGCAGTCAAGAATATTTTTTAAAAATGAATGTGAATCAGGCGTTTTAATCACAATCTTGCACCTCTTTCCATCCTACCGTCTCCTGACGTTCTTGCACACTTGAGTCCTGCAGGAGGGGCTTGGAGAATTTTAGGGTCCAACTAAGGGGAGGTTGAGTCAGAAACACATTTAGTTTGGTATATTTATAGCTGTTCAGCTGTTGCTAGAGTAGATGGTGTAGGAACAGCTTCTAGGAGTGGTCCAACCACTCACCAGGCCAAATCGACCAGCATCATGACAGGAAGGCACAGAGATCAAAGTATGTCACAAAATGAAGGTGTCAGTGACTGCCAGAACAGAGAGGTGTAAGTGGCCAAGGGGAGAAAAAGGTTTGATATGTGAGGAGCTGGAAGCTAGTCTAGGGAAATTCTTCCAAATCTCATAATTCATATAACAAATAAGCTTGATACATTTTTCTCCAAACTTGAAAGCAATCCCCGAAATTTGCGTGGTATTACCAATAACAACTTGTACAGCTAAAAGAAACTTTTATAAACAATCAAAAACTAAGGAAAAAAATAAGTTGGATCAAGTTGCTAGAAGCAATATTGAATTATCTTTCTGTTCCTTTTATAGATAATGATGCTACAAAATTGATGTCATACAAAAAGGCAATCAAAGTATTTGCAGCAGAAAATGTAGAGAAAAGGTATTATAAAGATATGTCAGTTAATTAATCAAAACAGCATGTTCTTTTTCTGGATTTTATGATGTTTATGATATTTGTTCATTTTTTCATCTGTATTGTTTGGAATTTTATCATTAACATTCAAGCTAACCTTGTGTTTGGAGTTTTGTGTTCTTTTTCTTAGAGAGCACATTTCAAATTGTTAAGCATCTGGACCTACAAATGCTACATCTGCCTTTGCCTCTTTAATTGCACTTACTATACTGTATCTTCTTTTACTCGATTACATGTCTCTGTTGCCTTCTGGGTGGCAAGGACTAAATCCAATTATTTCTAATATTCCCAACACCTAATGTAATAGGACCTAGCAGTTGTTCAATATATGGTTGTTCATTGAAGGTCTAATTGATGGCCATTGCAAAGAGAGTGGAGAATAGGGGCTCTGTGCCTCAGACAGGAACACGAAGGCAGCACCAAGACCTGAGGTGGTGTTTTCCCTCTCGAAACCCCTAGACACTTCTGAGACCCTGTTTCCCTTTTGCAGCACTGAGGGGCAGGGGCAGCACATCTGACAGCTATGAAAGAGGAAAAAACCACCATAAAGCCTCTGCAAGGCTGGACATCCATGTGCCTCCACAGGAAAGAGATACCCAAGAGAGATGTTCCCGGGCTGGAGGGCTGGCCTGGAGAATGTGTGGACCCTTGTAGTTGCTTGTTGCTTTCAGGCCTTGGGAGTCTGACCCAGTGTTTGTATTTGGGCCATATTGGAATCCTCCCAGAACACCCGAATGAAGTTTTCACTGTGGTCATAGAGATGACAGGTGCCATCCCCCTCAGCAGAATTGGGGGAGGGTGGAGGAGTTGGGGACCCATATAGTGATCACCTGTCAGAGGAGCAGCATACTTAGGTAGGAAGACATGAAGGGGCGCTCAGTTACAACTCCCCCTAATCAACCCCTGGACACTCTTACTAGTAAGCAGAGAAATCTGCACTTACCAGGTAAGATTTTAAAGGCCTATATAAACCTGATGCTCATACATGACGTGTGTTATGTGTTAATTAAGCTCTTTCTATATTCTTATGGTAAGAGACTTAGTAATTATGGGATAAGGGAAAGATCCTATTTTTTGTCTTAGTTAGGGTTGCCAGATAAAATACAGGACCCCCAGTTAAATTTGAGTTTCAGATAAACAACTAATAATTTTTATTGTAAATATGCCCCTCATATTTCACGGGCCATATTCATGCTTATCCAAAATCCAAATTTAACTGGGTGCTCTGTATATTTACGTGCTAAGTCTGGCAGCCATACCTCTCAGCAAGTGCACTGAGAGCAGCAAAGGCAGATGTAGGATTGTGGGTCCAGAAGCTTAAAAATCTGGGGCTTGCTTTCCAAGAAAAAGAATACAAAACTCTAAATATAAAATTAGCTTGAATGTTAATAACAAAATGCCAAACACAATCTGCTTAATCTGCTCTTCTTAGACATTTTTAAACCTGTGACTCATGTACTTGATAGAGATAAATGATGAATGACCACCCAATGTAACACCTTCTCTAGAGAGCGAGGACTGGACCCTTAATATTTATTTGTCTCCTTTTATATGCACTTTTATTCTGTGCAAAATGTTAGAGTTAAATGGCAACTGTTATGGGGGCAAGTTTGAAATGGAGGAAGGAACTACCACAAAAAGAAACATTAGCACATGATGTCTCTAATTTACAATCCAGGGGTCTTTGTTGTCTCTAGAACAATGAATCTAAGTACCCTAAAATTGCTCTGTGACAAAATGACCCTTCCTTAGATGTGGCTGTACGCTAGTATACACTATTATAGGTTTTCCCCAATTAGATGTTGATTTCTGTTGACAAGATAAGAAGAGGATGACTGAATATGCAAGTATGTACTAGCATATCTTAGATAATGTATTCTAGAAAAATGATGCTCTTGAGAGAAGATAGAGTCAAATCTTGGCTTTGTCTCTTACGAAACCTTGGGAAACCTCTTGGTGCCTCAGTTTTGTCATCTGTAATTTAGTTTGAAAGTGATACCTGTAGCAATGAGCTATAAGTAAAGAGAAAAGAACATATTCCATGAAAACATTTTATGTAGGACTTGGGACACAACCAGGTCAAGTAAATATTAGTGGTTAACAGGCATTAAGCCAGGAATGGAGAAGAAGGGTGGATGATTATATAAACACAGACAGAGAGGAGCCAGAAAGAGAGGAAAGCCTGAGCGAGAATATAGAAGATGTTCTGATTTGGAGGTTGAAGACACAGGGCAGTGGAGAAGCAAAACACTGCCGAAAGCCAAGGAGGTGCAGGCACGGGGGTTACTGCAGGGTGCTGAATAATAGGGGAGAGGATGAGGAAGGCCCTGCAGAGAAAACAACCAGTTTATTGGAAAGACCACTAGGAGACATATTGGGGAACAAGTGGTAGAAAATATAAAGCCTAAAATCAGTAGCTTTACTTCCGGTGGAGGAGGGAGATAAAGTTCTTACTGGAATTCAGTATAATTGCATGTAAGGCATTTAGCTTAGTATTGGTCACATAGTAGGTGCTCAGCAAACACTACTTTCCCCTACTCCACCAATTTCCCTTTAAGAGCACAGGTCTGGACTCAGAAACTAGAGGAGAATGGAGACCAACAAACACATAAATAAGATGGTTTAGAATTTGAACAGGGTAAAGGATAATACATTCTTCCACATCAGACGGTTCAGTTGAATATTGAGCTGATTGCATGGGCTGAAGTAGACAGAGCAGGACAAAGGGGCCCTAAAGGACAAAAGAGTAAGCGGAAGCCAGGCCCAGGACCTCACTCGCCTTCAGGGTGAGGTGGCTTCCCCTCCCCTTCCGTACTCACCTAGCAGTGGCCCTCAGAGCCATCTGAGAGCAGATGGGGTGCTTGGCTCCATAGCCCCAGAAGCTCAGTTTTGAAGGCGGCTCTTTAAGAAACAGTCTTTAATTGCAATGTGCCTTAATGGATTTTGCATCTAGTCAGGCGTGTCCTCTCGCCCATAATTCCCTCTCCTCCACGGCGGCAGCTCACCCACTTACCAGCATTATGGCAATTTTCCCTTCACTGGAAATCTCCCCTAAGTGTCTACTTAGGAAGCTCTTTGTTTGATGTGGTTGACATGTTAATAGGAACAGCTCTGGGTTCTCTGTGGTAGAGAACACTGAAAGCTGAATACAATTTGAGAGAAGCTGGCAGGGGCATTCCAGATTGCAAGGCCCATTCTTGAATGCTAAGTGGAAAACAAAAGGACTCGGAGCAATAATTAAAAAGTTGTGAACACAAAGTCTTATGTGTGTTCGAATTGAAGAAGCCGGATGAACCGGCTGCTCTCAGTAAGCGCAGTGGAGAGAGCTGTGGAGGAGCAGCCGGCTCATCCTTGAGTCCTGCAAGTCCTTCCGTACAGTCTATAATTAGGAGTTTGCTCAAGTCTACATTTTATTAAGGCTGAAGCCTGTTCTCTAATTTGATTCATGATAAATCACTATCAGGTTTGAGCAAGAGATTTTGGGGGATAAGTAAGGCATAGACGCTTACAGTCAAATGAAGTGCTGACCAGCTTACAGTCAAAGGAAGGAGAACAATTTTGGACACAAACTAATAGATGATGGAGTGTGATCAGGGTCACAGTTGGAACAAATGAAGGGTTATTTGGGCTCCAACGAAAGCTAGGTCAATTTGAGTTGGGCTAGGTCAGAGAAGCACTATGCATGACAGAGAGATGAGGGAGAGAAAGAGAGAGAGAGAGAGAGAGAGAGAGAGAGAGAGAGAGAGAGAGAGAGGAGAAAGAGGAGAAAGAGGAAGAGGAGCCAGAATGGATGGATGAATATTTATTTATGTTTTGGAATAATCCTCGTCCATTTTCCCTTCATGTCTTTCTATCTTAGACATGAAAACAGATTGCTGTTTTCTACTTCCCACTCCAAGGGAGGCCATGGCAGCCATGGGAACTTTTCCCCAGGGCTACGGTTGTGTTGAGAAGGTGGGGACCTTCATAGTTGCCCACTATATTCGAGAATCGAGAATCTGGTGCAATGTTTGTGTTTAGGTCACATTTTATACTTCCTAACATAGAAGCAGGTTAAAAACATTTTTTTGAAGCATCTTTCTTGAAGAAAGATTTAATGGATGACCTCCTCCGAAGGCCAAGCATCTACATGTTGAAGCCACCTAAAGCCCTGCCACAGGGGAAATAACATCCTACAATATTTTATTAAGGAATCTAGTTTCAAAAGGCAAGGTCACAGACAGATAAAATGGAGATTAGTAAACTTATTAAAATGCATATTTCCCAGGCTGCTTCCACCGGGGGATAAACAGGGTTAAAGAACAGTAACCTTCTCTACCTTCCTTGATATTGCAGCATCTCAAGTACCTTAGGTTTCAGAAATCCCCAAGGAACATCACATGTGTTTCTAAGTGTTGTATCCCTCATATTTTTTTCTCTTTTTTTCTGGTTGTTACCTTGATGTCTTCCAGAGTACCCTTCTCCCAAATCATGCATTGATACTCAAATGATTGATGTCCTCTACCAACATTCAATGATTCAGGTTTCTTGTCCTATTTTTTCACATGCATGTGCTGCAAAAAGCTCTACTTGGGGGATGAATTGTCATCTCCACTTGGAGTACCATCTTGTTTTATGCGCAATGCTATCATGTGTTCTCAGAGGTTTACAAAGTTTTACAACAAAAGACCTTTTCTGTTTCCACATAGCTTTGTCAAGTACTCCTCTCTGTAGTCTTTAGGCAGAGGTCTGCAGAAGCCAGGACAAAGAACAGTCTGGCAACAGACAGTATGTTGTATGTCAAATATCCCCACTGACTCAGACCCATGGTTAAGTCTGTACATCCAAACTCTATTTCCCTCCAGTTGAGTTCTTTTCCAGGAGGAGTCTTGTTTTCTCCTACAAATAGGTCTCTCGTGGCTTGCTCCACTGCTAGATTGTTAGGCATGCCAGAAATTTCAGGATTTGTGGCAAGTGTACAAATAGCTTAGAATAGCCCCTAGAACTCAATATATTAGGATGACTTTGCTCTTTGTAACTTGATCCAAAGTAAGTATGCTTTGGTGGCAGGCAAAATTAAATAGAAAAAAATTAATTAGGGAAAATTCAAATTAAAACCACAATTAGATATCATATTACCTCTGTCAGAATGACTATTATTAAAAAGTCTAAAAACAACAGATGCTGGCATGGATGCAGAGAGAAAGGAATGCTTATACACTGTTGGTGGGACTGCAAATTAGTACAACCTCTAGGGAAAATAGTATGGGGATTCCTCAAAGAAATAAATGTAGACCTACCATTCAATCTAGCAGTCCCACTACTGGGTATCCACCCAAAGGAAAAGAAGTCATTTTATCAAAAAGACACTTGCACTCAAATGTTTATTGCAGCACAATTCACAATTGAAAATATATGGAATCAACCTAAGTGCCTATCGATACGTGAGTAATAAAGAATGTGTGCATACACACACACAAACACACACACACACATCATGTAGTACTACTCAGTCATAAAAAGGAATGAAATAATGTGATTCGCAGCAACTTAGACGGAATTGGAGATCATTATCCTAAGTGAAGTATGTTGGGAATGGAAACACAAACATCACATATTCTCACTAAGTGGAAACCAAATGATGGGTACTCATGGACACAAAAAGAGGGGGACATTGGAAAGTAAGGGCAGGGAGTGTGGAACGGGGTGAGGAATAAAAACTTGCCTAGTGGGTACAGTGAACACTGTCCTAGTGGTGGGCACACCGAAAGGCCTGACTTCAGTTTTAGAGAGAGTATCCATGTAACAAAAACTTTTGTACCCCCTTAATAGTTTGAAGTCAAAAAGAAGAAATAGAAAAAAATCAGTCAATAATTCTGAAATATAGGGTAAGTAATGAGAAGTACCATACTCTCTTTGGTCCATTGGTTAGTAGCTCTAGAGCTCTTATGGGAATTCTGCCAAAAAATTAGGTATCAAAGAAAGCTAACATGTATAGCTGTATAAATCCAGTCCTATCATAAAATAGGAATAATCCAAAGCCCATTATTTTTTTCTTGTATGATACACAGTCTAGTCTTTCAAAACCACAGAACTGAGACCCCAGAATTTTAAGGCAATCAACACGTATCTTAGATACTAAGCCTCCCCAAATAAATACATTTAAGGGAAAACAGGGTGTTATATTTTCAAATCTAGTATTTTAAAACCCTACTGTGTTGTTACCTAATCCAAGACCTCTTTTAGGGCTGTGTCTAGTGGACTCAAGCCTGGCAGTCTGGCTCTAGCATCTATGTCAATAAATGTGAAGCTAGAGCAGAGGGGATCTTGGCAAATGGCAGGTCTATTAGTTTGTTTATCAGGACCTCTCCTCTCATGAAAGGAGAACAAGAGATGGTAAATCCAGAAGAATTAGAAGAGGAATTCTAGGAATAAACATGGGAGCCCTTTTGGTGTTTCTATCTCACTTTACGTGATGTGGGGATGTGCTCGATTTTCCTATTTGTTGGGCTGACATTACGTAGAACTCCCCTGGAGCAGCTGTGAGCTGCCGGGGAGCAGTCACCACTGCCAGGAATGCTGCCTCCAAACCTGCCTGTGTGTCCTCAGAAGACTAGGAGAGAAAGGTGAATGAAATTGATTTCATTGATTGAAAGGAACATGGACTTTGGAGTCAGGCCTGATTTGGGTCTTAGGTTCATCCTTATTTGCTATTTAATCTTGAGCAAGTTGCTTAACATTTACCTATCTCAGTTTTATCAAGGATAATATGGGGTATTAACCTGTATTTGATAATGTTTGTCTTAAGTAAATATGATAAAGTGGTAAAGGGAGCCATTGACAAAATTGGCCGCAAGAATCATGATACTTTAGTGAACAATTTGAAAAAAATCACCATTTGTAATCAAAAGCAGTTTCATTTTCATGGAAGGTAGAGGCTTCAAAATTTCAATTGTTTCTTTGCTGTAGGACAGTCATAGAAAAGACTATTTGGAAAGAAAAAGAAAATACTATTTTACTCAAGGAAGGCTGAAAGTCACTATTAACCAGAAAGCACATGTTTTAAGTTAAAAAATCTTTCTATTTGGTAATAATTGTAGGATACCTTTTAATCAGTAGTGTATATGTTTGGAATTTTAATGTTTTGAGATATTTTGAGAAAAGTATTTTTCTCTTGTACTTACATTACGTACTGTGTTTATACACAATTTCTTTGTTGTTTATTTAGCTTATGAACAACTTATTGTGGGTAATGAGGAAATTGGAATAGCACTGTACAAGGCTGTAGCAGACAGTATTATTCATTATTTAATATTTTAGATCTCATTCTCTTTAATTATTTTTACAAAATTTATTTATAGCTTAAATCCATAATTGGAAATTTTCCTTAGCTCATTGTATTATGTTTTTGTCTGTATTGGATTTATCATTTATTTTTGTACCCAATGTTCCTTTTCTTCTCTATTTGAATCTTTTTTTTTTTCTGTATTAAGTTTGCATAGTTGTTTTTTAATTTCATTAATGCTTCCTATGAGCAGTTTCACCTTCTGGGAGCTCTGATAATGCAATCCATTCATCTTTCCTTTTGAGCGGTGATCCATATTTTATTGTATGTGCTTTTTATTGTACACATACTGGGTGGCTGGAGTCCAGGGAGACAGGTAGAATGTAGCTGCAGCTCTCTCCAATGTTGGTTGGAGAATTGGGGCTCTGATCTTCTAAGTTTTGCTAAATGTCCTGCACCATAGTTTTGTTAGCAAAAGCTCAGCACTTGTCTTTGAGGCCACATCAGAAGAGTGAGAACAAATGGTTTGAGAAGAAGGAAAGAGGAGTTTATTATTTTGCAGGCAAAAGAGGAAATGGTAGACTCTTGTCTCAACAAATCCAAATTTCCTGAACATACACAGAAATACAGAGCCTTTAAAGGGAGGGCCCTCAGTTCTAGGCTACTGTGTTAATGATTCTAATCGTCCTACCTCTGCCAAAGACAAAGCCTGTGACCTCCACCACCTGGGCCCACCTGGGGGACTGGTGCTGGCCCGGGATGGCTGAACTAGATCCTGTAACACAAAGAAATAAAAAGACATTCTCCCTGCCTCAGGGATTCAGGCCAGGTAGCAGTTCCCAAAAAGAATGGGGAAAGTTTTAAAGAGACAGAAAATATTTTTACCATTTTTTCAGGCCATTCCCTCTGTTACATATTCCCCCCTGTCAATATTTCCCTTCCATATCTATGGGAGGAAAGGTGACTACTCTGTTACAGTTTATTGTACACAGGGATGTGTACGTGTTTGTATATGTGTATGTGCATATGTGTGTGTGTGCATGTGTGTGGGTAGTAAAAGAATAACCTGGGCTTTGCTTTTTTTTCCCAGTCTGTTAGTGACCCTGGAAAATTAGAAAAAATATCCAACTGTCATCTTCCCTACTTTCAAAAAGATGCCAGGCCAATTAGGGGGGTTTCATAGTATTAGAAAAAAATTCAAATTTTGTCCATAGTATTAAGAAAAAAGTTCAAATTTTGTCTCATGTTTTCAGTTTTCAGTTTCCCAATTGGAGATTATGGTTGGATTTCTCAGGCTTTGCCAGATGTCTCTTCTTTCCACTGTATATTTTTCAGAAGTGGAGGTGATACTGAGATCTGTACTAAACCACACTCCCAACTTTCTTTTATGTTGTTCATAAAATTTCAAAGTTTTAAAAATACTATTATAGACCTTTTCATATTTAATTTTTACCAGTGATCTTTTCCTAAAATTAATTTTATATTGGGGGGAGGTTTTGTGATCATTTCCTTCTGCAGTGCTTATTAACGAGTTACAGTTTTATATATAGAAGCAAATAAGTAAGTTAATATATACATATAGCTAGGTAAAGGAAACAACTTAAATAGTCCATGAGAAGCTAAGTAAATTGTAGTATAATTGTGTTATGCAACAGCATGTAACTATCAAAACCATACTTAAGGAGATTTTTAAAAATAATAGGAAACACTATGTTAAAATGTGAAGTGTTAAAGTAATACATATAGAGAACAATAACCTTAACTATGCAGAAAATACAGAGTTTATGGTTCAGGAAGCCTGACTAAACGTATATGTTTACCTCTCCTTCATCCAAAAATCACATTAAAATGACAGAAGGAATATAATAATAGCAATAAATCACAAGTAATGTGGCAGTGATATATAGCCAGGAAAGGAGCTTCCTGCATATCAAAGTAGTGTAAAAATTTTAGAAATTTTAAGAGCACATGAAATTAGATAAGCACAAAGCCCACTGGAGTTGCTGAATGCCCTTGCTTATCACTATCAGACTAATTGTGCAAATGTACTTTTTAATCCAGAACTTCCCTTTTTGAGAATTTACATTAGCTCCCTACACACCCACCCATCAAATATTAGCTCCTCTGCCTGACATTTAAAGTCTTCTAGGATATAGTCCAACCTTCATTCAATTACGTTATCCTTTCCTTCTCAGTATGAATCCTCAGCTATAATTAGGCTGGTACCTTATTTGGTCTTCCACCTTCTCCTAAATATTGCCTTTCATTGTTTTACCTCCTGAATGCGCTCATGCTATTGTCTCGGCTTGAAATGCAGCTCTCTTTCCTATGCCATTGTATGAATTTTCCCTATTTTTGAGGTTCAAAGAATAAAGTTTACCCTGACCTCTAGGATCCCCAAACAATTAATTTCCTCCTATGAATTCCTACTGGGTCATATTTATTGATTATAGGCTTGATCATTTTATTCAGAAATTATCTGGCATTTACATGTGAAGCCTCTTGAGGTCTTCAATTGTCTTGTATATCTTATGGTACATACCTCCAGGCCGTGGACATGGATGTTCAATAAATTCTAAATTATTTATAGTTCTCTGGGCATATTAGGCTATCATCCATCTCTGAACTTTGGTTATGCCATTTCCTTTGCTAAGAGTATTCTTTCCTGCCTTAACTTTCTTAATTAAATGCCATCTTTCCCTATAGAGGGACATGCTCAACTCTTACTTAATCTCTGTGCTACTTCTATATAATGTATTTTCCTCAAACAGAGTGCAGATCACACTATAAATTTTGCATCATTTCCCCCTTAGAACATACATGGTGAGAAGAATTCTCAGATGGCTACCAAGATCCCCACCCCCTGGTATGTAACTGCCTCCCTTGAATGTGGGTGAGTTCTGGGAATATGATGGGTTATTACTCCCAAGATTAGGTTACTGATACATTGGCTTTGAGTTGATTAAGAGGGAGATAACCTGAGTTGGCCTAATTTCATCAGATGAGTCCCTAAAAAAGACGGAGCCCTTCCTGGAGTCTGGAGACTGAGATTTGAAAGTTGAGAGTGTGAAAGCACCTACAGAAGGGGCAACAGGGCCAGGGCCTCAGCATGCCATCGAGAAGCTGAGAACAGTCCCTGCCTGAGAGTTGGCAAGACAGCAGGATCTCAGTCCTACAACCACAAGGCAATGAATTCTGGCACCAACCAGAGAGTTTGTAAATAGATCTTCTTCCTTGTAAAGCCTCCAGATGAGGGTGCAGCAGGCAGATACCTTGATGTCAGCCTTGGAGACCCTGAGTGGAAGACCAAGCAAAAACCTACAGGACTCTTGACTTTCTTCAACTGTGAGATGATAAATTTGTTTAGTTTCAAGCTGCTAAATGTGTGGTGACTTGTTACAGGGCAATAGAAAAATGAATATCATAGGAGTGTTGCAGTTTGGGTTTCTTGGGAGGTAGATTCTGAAATGGAGATTAGCATCCAGGAAGTTCACTGGGGTTCACAGCTTATCAGCATTCATCTCAGCACAAGGGCAGTGCAGAAAGCAGGGACGAGCTGAGTGAGAAGTTGGGCTTTGTTGTAGTCACAATGATGACCGCAGCCTATTCTATCAGCTCTAAAACTTCAGTGGTCCTTCAAAGTTCACCTGGGTTAGATCAAGGAGACCTGAGCTGTATATTGTCTCTGTGGTCAGTCATCGGATGCAGGCTGCCCCCAGGAGGGGGACATGGCCTTGGGAAGGAAACACTTCAACCAGATGCAATTCCTAAACTTGGTGGACAGCAGAGGCCAACTGGGAACTTTCCCCTCGTGATACAGCACAGCAGCTACCGCAATCAGCTTCTTGAATGCAGCAGCCATGCCTTCATTTCTGTATTGCCCTCCGTTGGTATGGTGCTGAGAACAGAGATGGTCTCTAATATATTAGTACCCCCTGGTTTCAGTTACTCACTATCAACCATGGTCTGATAAAAAATAAAAAATTCATAAGTTTTAAATTGCACACCATTCTGAGTAGCATAATGAAATATCACGCCATTCCCACTCCATCGTGAAACACGCCTTCCTCCAGCATATCAACACTGTGTATGCTACCCCTCCATTAGTCACTTAGTAGCCCTCTCAGTTTCTCAGATCAAGAAAAATGTATACATAAAGTCTATACTATCTGCTATTTCAGACACCCATTGGGGGTCTTGGAACACATCCTCTGCAGATGAGAGAGGACTACTGTACATGCTTTGGTAAACCCACCTGGTTGAAACACCCCTAGTTCATTAATAATAGGTACAATATACACTGGCAGTGTTTGTTTTATGGCCTAGTCACTAGGCTTTTGTCAAACAAACAATTATTGACCACGTATTATGCACCTGGTCTGTTTTAGGCAGTTGGAATGAGACAATGTACAAAATAGGCAAAGATCCCTGTCCTCATAGATGAGTAAAAACAATCCAAATAATAAAATATATATGTGTATATATTTGTTTATATATGTATACAGACACACAAACACATATACATATGTATAGATACATATGTGTATGTGCACATTTATATATAAAATTTGTTAGAAGATGATGTGTGCAATGAGAAAAAGGAACAATAGATCTTGGCAAAGGGTATCAAGATTGCTGGCGTGGGACATGAGGACCAGGTTGCAATTTTAAATAGGATAGTAAGGGTGAATCTCATTGGGCAGGTGGCATTTGGGTAAAGACCTGAAAAAGGTGAGGGGGACAGCCGTTGTAGATGAAGGAACAACTAACACAACACGCAAAAGTCATAAGTAAGGACTGTACGGATATGTTTACCCACCACAAGGAGTCCAGTGAGGCAGATCAGCAAGTGGGGGAGGGGATGAGAGAGATGAGGTGGGAGGAGCAGAGGGCAGCTGGGTCATCTCAGGCATTTTCAGGCTTCATGCTGCATAATTCAGTGGATTTCAGAGTAACTCAGCAATAAAAAGCCGAATACTGCATGTTCTCACAAGTGGGGGCTAAGCATGGGTGTGCATGGTCACACATTGACTTAATAGACATTGAAGCCTCAGAAGGGGGATGGGGGAGGAGGCTGTAGGATGAAAAATTACTTATTGGAGACTTTTCCACTATGCAATTCATTCGTGCACTAAAAACATTTGTACCTCCTAAATTGATTTAAATAAATAATAATAATAATAAAAGAGAGAACACTCATTGAATGCTCAAATCATGGTGTGCACTGAGGTAAGCACTTGGTGTTTATCTGTGTTTTCTCAGCCCTCACAAGAACCCTGTGTATGAGATAATACTGCTAATATCCATATTTCATTAACTCATCCAAGGTAACATAGATGGAAAATCATGAGAACTAGATCTAGGCTGCCTGACTCCTGCATATTTGATCAGAGCATTACCTTGAGTCCTAGTTGAAGAGCTTCTACTTGATGTAACATCAAACTATCTGAAATGATGTGGACATGAGGTTCAAACTGCCACTGCAGTGCAAAGGCTTAGTTGGTGGTATGGTCTGAATGTTTGTGTCCTCCCCCCTAAATTCATATGTTGAAATCCTAACCCCCAGAGAGATGGTATTAGAAACTGAGGACCTTCGGAAGGTGATTAGGTCATGGGAGCAGAGCCCTCATGAAGGGGATTAGTGTCCTTCTAAAAGGGGCCTGAAAGAGTCACCTCACCCTTGAAACCATGTGAGGACACATCAAGAAGTTGCCATCTGTGAACCCTCACGGGACGCTGAATCTGCCAGTGCCTCAGGCTTGATCTGGGGCTTCCCAACATCCAGAGCTGTGAGACATACATTTCTGTTGTTCATAGGCCACCCAGTTAATAGTATTTTGTTAGAGCAGCCTGAATGGACCAAGATAATTGGTAAGAAGTCTTAACGCTTCCTCAGCTACCAGAAATTACATTTATAGTCAACTGACAAAATCTATTCTGCCGTTATTTTGCCGTGTTAGCCCCATCAAGCAAACACTTGTTATGCTTTCATGCTGCAAGTTGGGTTCTCAGAAAGGATTTTGGGACCAATCCCTGTGACAGGGAGGAAGGAGAAGGGGAAATGGGCAGAATAGAAGTGGACAGTGACACAGGCCCAGTGACAGCCCTGGAGCTCAGGAAGCCGGGGCGCCCCAGCGGCTCTCAGCTGGGACTTTGTTCTTCTATGTCAACCCGTCATCGGTTGTGAGCCTCTGACAGAGCATCCGAGGCTCACCTCACAGCATCCAGCATGATCCACCAGCTCAGAAACACGGTTTCCGATACTCCGGTGAGGAAAACACAAGCAGACGCTAACTGTGGTCTTGCTGAAGTTGAAGTAGCTTTCTTTTCATGGGAAAAGAGCCAAATCCCCTGGCGTTTCCCTAGAGTTGGTGTGCAGAAACACGTTTGATATGGATCTATACATTTAAAGCTAATGAGATTTTCACTATCCTACTGCTGCTATCACTTTCTAATAATCTCAGAAGATTCACAAATGGTGCTTTTGGTGGGAAGACAACCCAGACCAGTGAAGTAGCACACACAATGTGTGTGTGTACGTGTGCGTGCTTAAAGAGAGAACTAGAAAAGAGGAGAGATGGTGTAAGGAACAATATCACTTTTTCCAATGTTTTCTTGTCCATTCATGCTTGCTCCCTTTCTTCCCCATTCATGGCTGCTGAGGGTATACTTAGTGGTTTGCTGGTGGGAGGACAATTGCTGCAGCGTCAAAGGGCGTTATCTCACTGAAGCTGAGCTGCTGCTGACAGGTGAGTGATGGAAAGATGTTACCGTTATACCTGTTAGCTTTGATCAGCAGAAAATGGAGCTCAGCCTAGAGTCATTCTCATTCCCAGATTTTTTTCTCTTTTTTCCTCTAGAGAGAGAAGAGTGATATCTATTACAGTATATGGATTTATTTTTTTAATGCTCCCAGATAAGCCAATCTCAAAGCACAATAAGTGAAATTCCTCTGCTTTCGCAGTTTGTAAGCAAAGAATTTAGAAGGTCTCTCACCACCGTTTTTATCCCTCTCGACAGTCACTAACAGAATTCCCATTTGATTTATAATAAAAGAAAGCAACAATTTTATCTATGAATTAATCATACCAGTATGAATGTGCACACTTGAAAATAAATGTGCTATTTTGTATAGCCTTGTTTCTTGAAAAAGCAGTGACTTGCATTTTTATATAAACACTCTGTGACTTTTATGCATGTTTAGGAAAATTCAGCATGCATATTTCCAGAATACTAAAGACCTGTTAAACCCCCATGCCCTACTGATACACAGCCTTCCTTGTCTCAGAACTGCCCATTTGAAAAGCCTTTAGGATGCCTCTAATCACTTATTGAATGTGCAGGAATAAGCCTAACTCAACTAACTTAACTGTAAAAAGACCTTGAAAACTATGCTCTCCTGGCAATTGTCATTAACACTAAACTTTCTAAGAGATTTTAAAACGAGGACAATTTTAAATTAAAACAATTTTAATTCAAGTTAACCTTACTTTACTCTTTAACACCATAGAAGGCAATGTGGATTCTCCAGTCTCTGTTAAGAGATAAGGGCTTCCAGAACCTTATCTCCCAATCATAGAATCAAAACATGTGCTCAGCTAAGACACACTGATTGACAAATCCTTTACGCGTGTGGCTGACAACGTCAGCTTTCAAGAAGCAGAGAAAACACTAACGAAAACAAAATCTCTAGATGATTCATAATTAACTAGGAAAAATCGTCTGGATGTAGAGTTAATGGGTACTTTGGGAGGAGTTTATTATGTTTGTTCATTAATTGAAGCATTTATTTGTTTAATAAACATTTATTAAATGCCCGTTGGGCTCCAGGAATTAAGGATACAGAGATTAAAAACTGAGACTCTGTCTTGGTTACAGAGATTTACTGAAAAAGAAACAAATTTATAATGTGATAGAATAAAGGTAACCATAGAAGTACACTTAAAGAAATATGTGAGGACAGTAGCTGAAAACCAAGCCCAGACTAGCAGATATGGACGAAGGTGCTTTTTTTATATTTATTTTTTTGGAGAAATTACATATGACCTCAGGCTTGAAATATGGAAAATGAATAAGCCAGGAGGCCCAGAAAGAGACATCTGTGACGTGTAGTGACGGTAAATTGCGGTTACATAAAGAAGAGGAGGAACAGCGTATGCAGTCAGCAGGGGATGAGATTGGGAGATCATAAGCAATGCAACAGGGTGGGAATAAAGAACCGAGGCTGAAAATAGCGAGAGATTGATCTGAAGGTGGAAGACAAGGACCACATGGACAAGCCTTATAAGCCCGGCTAAGGAGGTTGGACTTTGTTCTGAAGATAATAGGGATCCACGGAAGGCTAAGTAGGGAAATCTCATGGACATTTCTGTTTTAGATCTAGGAGTTCGCACAGGGGCTTCAAATCCATTAGGGTTGTAAGACTAAACTAGATGTTAAGATCAGTACATTTTCTTAATAACATACAATTCAGTAGAATTGTTAGGTTTCAGTGTGAAAATGACACTTCTTAGTGCACTGATGTCTGAAGAATGACCAGACACACCAAAGTAAGGCAAGCATGAAAATGAGGTTTATTGAGGAGAGAAAGATAGGATTATAGGGCAAGAGCAAGATACAGGTTTACAGAGTATGACACATACACCACAAATGATGACTGGGCCCACTGTTACAGCAAAGGGAGAGCCAAAGGAAGGGGAAAAAAGGGACTGGTTATGTTCTGTGTCTTGTTTTATGGTGCCTGGACTGGGACTTCTGTCATGGTTCAGAGGTTACCACGGAACCACTTTGGACAGTTGGGAGTTGCATTATGCGTGCAAGTTGTTCTAGGTCAATTTTCGGACTCTATGATACCTGTGCACCTTGGCCGGTGGGCTAGAGAGTCCTCTGCATTCTTTTGCAGCTGGCGTACTACTTCGATTGGCAGATTTGTACGATAGTCCCTCCTCCTCAGGTTTGGCAGTCGCTTGGGAGATTAGGGTAGAGCAGGACCAAGATGGAGGCTGCAACACCCACTTTCATCCCTCGGAGACTCAGAATCCCTCACTATCTACCTAACAGAATGAAAAAGAAAATATTAAAATGCATTGCAAATGGTAACAGCAATTACTATTCTGTTAAATGTGTGTACTAGGCCACAAGTAGGTTATTCTTACTGAAGGTTGTGGTCAAAATAATTTCAGAGGCAGAATGGTAGAAACATCTTTCAGACAGCAGAAAACAGGGAAACCAGTTCAGAGAGTCTTCACTAGATTGTCCATTTTTCAGATTTGCAGTGTGAGAAACGGATGGCTATGACCTGCCAAAGGTAATACCTCCCTCTATATAGCCAGTGCTGCTTTGCCATTTCTTCCACCTGAGATGATACTGTTCTAAGAACAGCAGAAGTGCTGCTTTTTCCATAAAATTTCCTCAGATTTCTCCATCTAGAGATAACCTAGCATCAATCCTTTCTTCCTTTTTATTATAGTCATTTATGTAACATGCCCCATAAATCAACTTCTATCACATCGCCCTGTTGTATGGTCTTCAGGGTAACTGACACTTTAAAAATAGATCCTTTTTTTTTATCTTCTTTCTCTTCCTTCTTCTAGAATGTAAGACCCTTGAGGGCAGGAATGGAACTGTCTTGTTCACTGTCTTTAGGGCTAGGGGAGGGGATGACATTGAGGAGAGACTGAATAAAACATTCTTGAATGAAAGAATGAATGAATTAATCTCTTACTTACCTGCAAGTGCCCCGATCTTGCAACGTACCTGAATCAGCATTTACTTTATATCACAACTCCAGTGTCTTCATCCCGGCTCATGTTTTTCCACTGCACCAAACTGCTTCATTAAACAGAAGAGCCAGAAAGAGATTCAATGATTAGTAGATGCCATTTTGAAATTTTATTTTGATTAGAAATGAATTACAGTAATATTTTTACTTTCTGCTAAATGGTTATTTACATAATACTTTTTTCACAGGCATTATGTTTCCACAATATCAGTGTCTTTTATGCTATGACATTAGAAAGTTTTTCAAATATAAATTCAATCTGCCAACGTCTGTGTGAATAGGGGAGAGAAGGGCACACACATTTTGGAGCTGCCCAAATCGGCATGTTGGCAAGAGTTCCATGAGTCCTGTTCCTGCAGTCCTTGGGAAGGTCTCCAACCTCCTAGCTATTTATTTCTTTTCTTGTTTATTTTTAAGGAGCAAGCCAAAATCAACCTGAGAACATTTAATTATAGGCTATGTTTTTCTTTGAATTAAAATAATCAGTAATAAATTACCATTTTACCAAACATCTCCGGAAGCTCTTGTTAAGACTGACAACACTTTCCAACTGAAAAGTCAAACAAACCCTCTGTTTAACACTTTGTGCTCTCTGCTGAGCACAGTCTTTGGAAACCTGCCTTTAGAAGGCCTGTGCTGTCTTTCACCTGGTTCAGCAAGACATTAGCAACACAGAGGAATCCCTGAGGAATCAGACTTTTGCTAAACCCATAGACTTTTAGCTTTAACATACAAGTATCTAGACTGTGTTGCTTATACTGATGACTGATAGAAGAATTTAAATGACCGTGGGGCTCACAGAAATCAGAATCCCCTTTCCCAAAGCCAGACATAAAACCTAAAAATATTCTGTGTGAAAACTGCTCATAAAGAAATTATCTGACCTACCTTGTTTGACTGTAGGTCATAAGTCACCGCCATTCCAGAGAGGTCCCTGCCCCACACGCAGAAGGAAGGAATGGGGCTCAGAGAGGCCAGGAAGAATCTAGACAGACAGGTCTTGCTGGGTTCCCCACTCAGTCTGTTTACATTAGACTGTACCTTTTTTGTCCAGTCACATTTCTACAGGGCTGTTCATAATTTGTTGAATGTGAGCATAAAAATGGACAATTTCCCCTATGTCTTTTGGTCTTCATTCTGAAGGCTCTGATGTATACGTGTTAAATAAATCTGTATTCTTTTTCTCCTATTAATCAATCTGTCTCATGTCAGTGATTTTTCAGCAAAGCTTCTGAGGGCTGCCATAACCTGACCATGCACAATTATCTAAATCTCACTTTGAATTGATTACTTCTATGTGGTGTCATGATGTGGTTAATAAAGAGAAAAAAAATTACTGAAATCAGTATCCTGGATTCTAAATACTGCTCTGCTTAGTTGCACAACAATTAGAGGATTCTAAAACAAAACTACAACAAATATAGGACAAATGTATTGGATTTAGAGGAATTATAGACAAATTTAAAATTAAATTTCACTTTCAGCATTACCATTTTTGTAAGATTGGGCAAGGCCCTGCACCCCTCATAGCCTCAGTTTTCCCATTTGTGAACTCAGGTGAACTGAAACATTACTGGGGCTACTTTGGGAGAAGGTGGCCCAGATCTAGAAAGGGCGGGAAAAGAGTCTTGGACCAGGAGTGCTTGGAGGGACTGGGAAGTTCATGATGGAGAAGAGCAGGCATCATGTTGGAAAGAGGAGTGGACTGAGAGTTAGAATACGATGCATCCACTCAACACTGCCACTAAATAGGTATGCCATGGGAGGCTGGTGACCATCCTTTTATAGACTTAAAATGAGAAGGCTGAAGTAGATGACCTTTAAAATTTCTTGTTGCTCTTACAATGATCTGAGTCTAAGAATAAATTGAAAAGCTACTTGTAGACTTTTTAAAATATTGCTATATTGCAGGAGGAACAGACTTATTCGGTGCTGCTATAGAAGGCAGAGCTAGTCAAGAATGTCATACTGGGAAAGAGTATTTGCTCAACATTAAAAAAGGGCCCCCTCATAATTAGAATTATTTAAGAATAGAAAAGCTGCCTTGTAAGGTAGTAAACTTCAACTCTGGGATTATTAAACCAGTGTATTTACTGAGATGTTAATCCTTCTATTTAGATTACCCTTCCTTCCATGTTTTCACTTAACCAATTATTAAGACCCAACTAACTATCACCGCTTTGGGGGAAACATCCTAGGATTTCTCTGTCTGGTGAGGTCATGCCCTTTCTGCTCACTCAAGTACTTATCTCTGTTGTTGAGGCCAATTTTGGGGCAAGGGTATAATTACATAATTTGCCATGATGAAAAATTAGAACCTCTCCAAAGAGAGGAATACCTGAAAAATCATGGTTTATCCAGGCGATAAAATACCTCACAATCACTTAAAATTTTCTCCATTGAAAGATTGTTCTCAGATACAAAATTATGTTATTTCATAATGTTACCTGAAAAGAAAGGAAGATACAAAGATGTATATATAAGTATATTTCAACTATTTAAAATGTGCTTGTAAATATTTGAAAAGAATGATATATACATTAAAATACTAACTCAGTCTTTCAAAGTGGGCAAATCTTTATGGATAAATGTTCACCTTTTCTCTATACTTTTCTGTTTCCATATTTTCTCAATTGAGCACGTTATCATCATAAAAATTGTTAAAATGGAAATACAATAAATTGTACGTTGAAAGCCATGAAAATTGTTAACATTTGTGATTTTTGAGGGGGGACATCGGGAATGTTACCAAATCTCTGGGATCCTTGCTGTAGATAGGAGTGAAAAACTGTCATGCTTGATTTCTGATTAGCAGTCCTTCGTTTTTGGAAGTTTCTTTTGCCATTCATCTTCATCCATTATCCAGTGTCACAAGCCACCACAGGAAAGCTGAGACCCATGCACAATAAAGTCACATATGCTGAGCTCAGAGAAAGTCAGCCTGCCTAAATAAAGCAGCTGGGATAGAAGAAAAATGTTCCCCCTATTCCTCCAGATTCCTTCCTGTTACTTGCCCCAGCTATGACTGAAATGCTGGAGAGCTTGTTTGACTTGCTTCTCTGTTCTTCCCTGGCCTAAGCCTACAACTCCATCCTTCTGGGGCTCCTGGTGTGAACAGGTCCAGGATCCTACTGATTATGGTACAACAAAACTCTGACGCAGACACCAGGGTGACAAAGAGCCATTTGACATCAGGGGCTATGATCCAAAGGAAGGGTCTGGGTTTATTGTGAGCAGGTGACTCAGGCCAGGTGCTTAGAATAAGCTAGAAAAAGTCAACTTTGAAACTGAGGCTCAAGGTGTTTATCTATTTTGATCTCCCTCAACAGGCAAACACTGAGGAATAGCATACAATGTCCCAGGCTTGGTGCTAGGCATTAGGGTTGTAGGAAGGTAAATAAGCCCCAAGGAGCTCATCAGGGATGGCAGTGAGCAGAGATATGGAGACTCAACGGCAATGTTGAGCAATATGTACAATAATACCATTGTGTACCAAGTAGAATGCAGTGTATATGCCACTGTGTCTTTAAACTTGGATATAAAGAACTGAGTTTTAAGTCTGAATGAGAAGTTACTAAAAATATGGGGAAAGAGAAAAAGAGGAGTTTACGAGGATGAAGGTGCCTGTGTAGGCCTCAGACATATGACGAGGTGTATATGGTGGCAGATTCATTCATTCCGTTCATCCATATTCAGTGAGAGCCTGTGCATATTAGGAATTGTACTAAGAACTGTTTTACGCAATGAAAATCAGCTTAGCCCCTGATGTCAAATGGCTCTTTGTCACCCTGGTGTCTGCGTCAGAGTTTTGTTGTACCCAAATTGAGCTTATATTGTGTGAGGGAAGGAGAAAATAAACCTATCAACAAATAAAAGTTTAATGTTAATACCTACTCTGCCCTCAAGGAGGTAGATCATATCTTCCCACCTCTGAAGAGTGGGCAGAGCATAAGGACTTCCTTTCAGAGAGCAGTGTGGAAAGCAGTAGGAGGAGAATAACTTTGAAGCAGAGAAACCTGACAAATACTGTCTCCACCAGGTGGTCAAGGTCAACGCCAGCAGTCATAAATCTTTGGATAGTGTGCACCTGCGATACGACGTGATGAAAATGGCACTCCACCTCTGTGCTCTGTCTCCCCAGAACACGTGACCCCAGTCTCATCGTGAGAAAAAACATCAGACAAATTGTAACAGAGAGACGCTTTATAAAATACACAGCCAGTACCCCTGAACACTTTAAAAGTCATCAAAAATTAGTAACGTGTGAGAAATTATCATGGCCAAAAGAAGCCTAAGGAGACAACTGAACATAATGTGGTTTCCTGGAGGGAAAAGAAGACGTTAAGTAAAAACTAAGGAAATCTGAATACAGTATGGACTTTAGTTAGTAATAATGCATTGATATTGTTTTATTAATTGTACCAATTAATGTACCAAACTAATGTAACTTGTTAATAATAGGGGAAACCCAGTATAGAGAATATGGACGCTTTATACAATTTTCACATTTTTTCTATAAATCTAAAACTGTTTTTTTTTTTAAAAATATAATGCAAAGTTAATTGATGGTAAATGCTATGAAACATGGCAAAGGAAGAAATGGGATTAGAAGGGGACTGGGGAAGGAGGAGGTTTTTGGAAAAGGTTGTAAGGGAGGCCTCTGTGAGCAGGTGATATTTGCACAGAGGCCCCAGTGACAAGGGAGTGAGCACGCCACTGCATGCAAATGCAGATCCAAAGGCCCTGGGACTGAGACATGCTTGCTGTGTTTGAAGGACAGCAAACAGGCAAGTGTGCACAGAGTGCAGTGAGTTAGGGGAGTGTCACACAATGAACTTAGTGGAGGCTGGATTACGTAAAACTTTGGGTGCTATAGCAGAGAATTCGGATTTTACTTGTAATGAGATTAAACAGTGTTACATAATTTGCCTTATATATTCTTAAGATTTCCCTGGCTGTTGCATGGACCACAGACCAGCAGAGAGCAGAATGAAGGCAGGGGAGCATTAACAAATCCATTGCACTGGACCAGGTGACAGGTGAAGGCTACCTGGGCCAGGATGGCAGCAGTGGCATTGGTGAGATGAAGTTGAGATTTGGATGCATTTTGAAGAAACATGCTGTGCTGGTGCATTAGAAGGAGTCAGGGAAAACAAAAAAATATAAGGACTCTCTAAAATTCTTTGGGCGATTGGTTAGATGGTGGTGCCATTTACTTATTTGGGGGAAACTTGGGGAGCAGAGACTTGAGAGGTAAACCAAGAATTCAAATAGAGACATGTGAAGTTTGAGATGCATATTAGACCTCCAATGAGAGAGTCAAAGAGACAGTTGTGTGTATGACTTTGGAGAGCTGGGGAGCAAAGGCCAGGAGTGATATAGTAATAATAGATGGACCATAGACTCTTGAACTGGATGAAAAGGTTAGTGCCAAACTGAGGGAAGTTGGAGAGTAAAAGGTGAAAGTGTTAATGGAATTATGGTTCTACTCAAAGAGTTGTTATAATGTTGGAGTGAGAGATGTAGAGGAGGTGAGATGGAAGAGTAAATTTTGCTGCACAGAATACAGGATGCTCAAGTGGAGCATTTAGTGCTACTTGAAATATTGGTAAGAACCAAGTCTAAGAAATGGTAGGGGGATGGGAACAGAGTAAGGAAGGTGGGATGTAAGACAAAGTGATGGGAGGAGAGAATAAGGTATTGAGAAGCTAAAGTAGCAGAGGATTTTGAGTGATCAAGAATGATGACAGGAGTAGTAAGTAGTGGAGAAACCAAGTGTTAATTCAGGAGCTGAAATTTTGCAAAAATGAGAGGGATTTATCAGAAGCATAGGGAATTGCAACAAAAGAAAGTAGTGGGTGGTATAATTTGAGAGTAATTGTATCACAGAAGCTGGGTGTCGAGGGAGGAGGAAGAAACAACTTTCTGGAACTGGTAATGGAGATCAAGGATGCTAATCCTATGCCCAGTGAAATACAAAGATATTCCCTCTTGAGAGGGGTGTAGGGAAGCATGACCTCAGGAGGAAGACAGGTTTGTAGAACAGAAGGTAAAAGACAGGAGGATTGCTTGAGGCCAGGGGTTCAAGACCAGCCTCGGCAACACAGAAAGGCCCTGTCTCTAACAAAATGAGAAAAAATTAGGCATGGTGGCGTGTGCCTGTAATCCTAGCTATTCAGGAGGCTGACGTAGGAGGATGGCTTGAGCCCAGGAGTTCGAGGCTGCAGTGAGCTATAATCACACCAATGCACTCCAACCTGGGCAGCAGAACAAGACCCCGTGGGGATGAAGGGAAATTTTCCCTTCACCTGGGGAGTTTCACTTAAAGATTAACTCACAATGAAGCAGATTAATAAGAGAAAGAGATTTATTTACCCTGTGCATGGGAAGAATCACAGTGATTACCCGATTTCCCAGTGGGGTTGATAAATTTATATACCCTCATTTTAGAGGGGGAGGGGAGATGAGGAATATAGGTAATTCTGGTGAGTGGCAATAAATAGTTACTAGGGAGGATGAATATAAGGTTAGCGCAAAAGTAATTGTGGTTTTAGCATTGTTGAAATCTGCCGTTTGATATTGGAATACATTCTTAAATAAATGTGGTTATGTTATACATCATTTTAATGTACAGCATATCTTGCTTTTTTTTTTTTTGCTAATGGCTTATTACTTGCTGTTTATTTGGTATTTAGTTTAGACTATGGAAATGATGTTAGACAAACAGTAAATTCAAGCAATTTTCTTATTTGAGTTCAAAATGGGTCATAAAGCAGCACAGACAACTTGCAGCATCGACATTGCATTTAGCCCAGGAACTGCTAACGAGTGTACAGTGCAGTGGTGAGTCAAGAAGTTTTGCAAAGGAGACGAGAGCCTTGAAGATGAGGACTGCAGTCGCCGGCCATTGGAAGTTGACGATGACCAATTGAGAGCTATCATCGAAGCTGATCCTCTTACAACTACACATTGCCAAAGAACTCAAGGTCAACCATTCTACAGGGCATTTGGCGTTTGAAGCAAATTGTAAAAGTGAAAAACTCGATAAGTGGGTGCCTCATGAGCTGACCAAAAATAAAAAAATCGTCATTTCGAAGTGATGTCTTCTCTTCCTGTACACAACAACAACGAACCATTTCTTGATCAGATTGTAACATGCAACAAAAAGTGGATTTTATACGACAACCAGTGATGACCAGTTCAGTGGTTTGTTGGAGAAGAAGCTCCAAAGCACTTCCTAAAGCCAAACTTACACCAAAACAAGGTCATGGTCACTGTTTGGTGGTCTGCTGCTGGTCTGATCCACTACAGCTTTCTGAATCCCAGCGAAACCATTACGTCCGAGAAGTCTGCTCAGCAAATCAATGACATGCACTGAAAACTGCAAAGCCTGCAGCCAGCATTGGTCAATAGAAAGGGCCCAATTCTCCATGACAACGCCCTACCACACATCGCACAACCAACATTTCAAAAGTTGAATGAATTGGGCTACAGAATTTTGCGTCATCTTCCACATTCACCTGACCTCTCGCCAACCCACTACCACTTCTTCAAGTATCTCAACAACTTTTTGCAGGGAAAACGCTTCCACAAGCAGCAGGATGCAGAAAATGCTTTCCAAGAGTTCCTGGAATCCTGAAGCATGGATTTTTATGCTATAGAAATAAACCTATTTCTCATTGGCAAAAATGTGTTGATTGTAATGGTTCCTGTTTTTATTAATAAAGATGTGTTTGAGCCTAGTTATAATGATTTAAAATTCACAGTCCAAAACCACAATTACTTTTGCACCGACCTATTAGCTACTTGGGAGAATGAATGGATTGGGGAAAATGACTTGTAAATGACTCTCTTCAGAAACTAAATTAACCTGAGAGACAGGCATTATCTTTAAAATGGGTTGGGCCAGTTCTGGTTGTGTTCTGGATCTTCTTCTGCCCCACCCCCAATATACTGAGATAACAGGGAGGGGAAGGGAAGTCAATTGTTCCTTTTGATGGGTCTGGTTTTATGAAGATAGAGAAAAAGCCCCTTCCAATGCCTGTTGATCTCTAAGGGGCTTTAATTCAAAATACTCTTTATATCAAGGAGTCATACTTTTGGATGAAATATCCTAAACTCCTTCAACTTTGTCTCTAAAACACCAAGTGAACAAACAAACAAACAAAAAAGGTAAAAGGAATATTCAGTGAAGTTGTTGAATATAAAATATGGGGATTTTACTTTTCCTAAAGTTGAAATACTGGAGGAAGTATTTTGAGGAGTCTGGCAGGAATTAGAATTTGAATCAAATTAGGAAATTTACAAAACAATTGTTGGAGAAACAAGTATTGACTTATGATAATAATAGAGACAAAAAGGTATTGTGTTAATGTTCTTTTATGGGAGGGGAGCCTTCAGTTCAAATGCTAATACCCTAATTGGGAAACCTCATTGGAACACTTTGCAGTGGTGCAGCAGACAGTTGGGATGGAAAGACAGGGCAGCTCTGTGGGAGCTCCATGGTCTAGCGGGGGACATTGCTCATGCCAAGCAGTGAGACTGGGACAGCAAGTGGAAGCCATGGGAAGAAGTTGAAACTTAGTCTTTAGCCATTAGCGAGCTATAGTGGGTTGAATCATGACCTCCTCCCACCCTCAGTAATAAGTTCCTAACCACAGAACCTATCAATGTAACTTTATTTGGAAAAAGTGTCTTTGCAGATATAATTAAGGATCTTGAGATCTTCCTGCATTAATGTGGGTTCTGAACGCAGTGACAAATACTTATAAGAGATGAGAAGGGAAAAAGGCACAGACGCACAGACAAGAACGCCAAAATGGAGGCAGAGACTGGAGTTGTGTAGCTGCAAGCCAAGGAACGCCAAGGATTGCCAGCAGCCACGAGAAGCCAGGACAGAGGCTTGGAACAGATTCTCTCTCAGAGTGTCCAGAACAAAAACCAAACACACGCTATGAATTCACACTCTAGCCTGTAGATCTTTGACAGAATGAACTTCTGTGGTTTTAAGTCAGCAAATCTGTGGTAATTTGTATATAGCAGTCCTAGGAAAACTAATCCAGGTGCCCAGGTAAGGAATGGCTTGGTCACATACCCGAGCACACACGGCAGCTCAGAGTTCTAAAGCAGACAATTCTCAAAGACAGCTAGGCCAGTGTGGCCTGGGGTCTCCTCAGCCTGGAGTGTTTATTGAGCACATAGAAACAGATAGCAAGTGCAATATCAAGTGCTGTTCTAATAATGTGTTAGAAATGATGTTATGTTCATAGATGGATGCAGAAAGAAATTGGAATGAATAAGTTTCATGAGGAAAAACAATGTATGTGAAAGAGAACAGGCCAGATATTTCAGTGGATGAGCTAACCTAAGGAGAATTCTCTGGAGCTGGCAGGACTCCTTCCTCAAGAAGTGCTGTCCACCATGCCTTGCGCTATCAAGGGACACGGTATTTTGGTCTGATCTGCCTTTCAGCTGTGATCTAGGACTGCTCCCAATAGTACCCCACAGAGGACAAAACAATGATTCTCTATAGAAATCCCCTTGGACCCTTTCTGTTTGTTCTTTTGTCTTCATATCTACTCTGGTAGTTTCCAGCGTTTGCCCTTAGGACATGGAGAAGGTCCCTTAATATTCACTCTGCAAGAAAGATTGTCATTGATCTCTGGCTCTTCTGGCTATGCCACCTGGAGTAGCTCTAGCTTTCCAATGACAGCCTGGTCTTGGCCCACTTCGTAGATGCTTCCTCTGGTGTCTCCACGACAGGTGATGGACTGTTGCATTATTCATTTCTACATTGATTTGACCAATATTTGACCTCTTAGTCTCCACCAAGCATTGTTTTAGATATGGGGGATAAAGAAAATACTTCATAAAGCATATATTCTAGTGGATGAGGAAAAAAATTACCATAAAAACACATAAATGCCACTTCCAAAAATAAAGCAAAATAAAGGAATAGACTTTAGTATAGAGTGATCAGGGACAAAGTCTACAGGGTGACATTAGAGCACAGACATACATTACCATGCATGAGGGGAAGAATATTCCAGGCAGAGGCAGGAGCCAATGAAAAGCCCTTAGACAGGGTGAACTTGGTGTATCTGGGTAATATCAGGATGCTGTTGACTGAGTCGGGGGCAGAGATGAGGCCAGAGAGATCGGGTTTTATTCTAAGTGCTCTTGTTTTAAATGAGGGTGGAGCAGTAAAGAGGGCCACATGAACTGATTTGTGTTTCCAAAGTATCACACTGGATTCAGGGTAGAGAAGCCAATAGAAGCCAAGAATGGACTCCAGGGAACAATTTAAGAGGCTTCCTCAGTATTTGAGATGAGAGATGATCGTGACAATGGAGAAAGTGCTGGAAAGTAAATTGATTTAAGACATAATTGAGAGTAGAGTCAGCAGAATATGCTGATGGATTTAAAAATGAGATTTGGAAGAAAACTCAAGGGTGACTCCTGAGCTTTTGACTGAACAACTAGGTGAATATTGATCATATTTATTGAGATGAGGAAGACTGAAGAAGAATCATGTTGAGATAGGAGGTGGGAAATAAAGAAGTCTGTTTTTAGATAGTTAAGTTTGCAATGTAGTGTATTTCAGATGCTTAGATGAGACATTGTGAAGGAAGATGGAAATATGAATCTTACAGATTTGAAGATTTGATGCTCAGGAGAGAAACTGAAGCTGGAGTTGCAATTTTGGTGTGTAAAGTCAAGAATAAGGATGAGCTCACCCAGAGAGTGAGAGGAGGATGAAATTTCCATGCTGGTGTGGAGAGGTAACAAAAAGGCCTTGCAAGTCTTCAAATCTGTAAGGCAAAAGGTGTCGCTGAAAACCAAAGTATCCTCTTGTGTGAGAGATGGACACAGCCCCTATGGAATGGTATCAAAGACAGCATCAAAAACTTAATTAATATTAAATTGAAATTGTCTTTTGTTTCTCTTCCCATCACATTGGAATATTGGGTAAACTTACTAATCTTTGGTGATTTGGGGGTGTGTGTGTGTGTGTGTGTGTGTGTGTTGTGTATTTATGTAAGTGTGTGAGCTATTTGAATTGACAGAAAAAAATCAAAGTCCATTTATAAGGCACAGATTATGTGACTGGTCCCATGCTCTGGATTATGGGCAGAAAGATAAAAGACACAAGGCAAGCCTTTGGAAAATTCATAGACTGGTGATTCTCAGGAACACACGTGGACACACAATTACAGTTTCTCATGATAAATGATATGACAAGGAGTGGGAACAAACAAGAAGGAAACCGAACCTAGGACACGTGAGGGGTCACGGAAAGCATAGAACAGGTAAACGCTGAGCACACTCCTGCAGGAGACTCTATCTAGGAAGCTATCTAGGTGAAGGTGTCTAGGAGAAGTAGAATGTCCTACAAGGGTTAATGCAGAGATCAGAGGGATAAGCAGCATGTGACTATTTAGAAAAAATAACTGAAAAGTAGGATATGAGGGTGACAGTGACAATAGAAAAAGCTGGAAAGAGTGAGTTTTGACTAGAAAATGATACCTTAAGATTATCCAGAAAAGTGTGACTTTATAACCTTTCGACAACTCCATATTTCTTAGCAAAGCTTCCAATAACATTATCTTTATTCACAGTTTGTGCAAACCTACTAGCAGGTTGCAGTTCTGCTTCCGCACACCTGGCTCCCAAATGGTCGTCGTCAGTCATTTCAAAGCCTTAGCTTATTTTATGTATGACTTGCTCCAACAAACACAATATTCCTACCTGGAATTTAATGTGACCTTTGTCAATGGTTACTATCCAACATTTGGCCTCTAATCTCCTCTGCACCCCGTAGCACTTAATGAGCACTCATTCAACCAGAATTTATTGAGCACTTGCTACAATGACGGGAACCATGCCAGGTGCCTTACAGCAGTGTTTCTCAGCCTTTCATGTCCATATTTGCTTTTGCTAAATGTTAAATATCAGCCTCTTTTTTACTATCAATTGGAATCTCAAAATAAGCTTCAATCAAAAACAATGGATATTTGTAGAAGAAATTAATTCTGATCTGGACAGGCTCAAGGGCCTTTCTTGGCTCTTATGATGACAATAGAAAGACAAAGGTGCAACTGCTTTGCTTGTCAAAAACTTCTCTACCCTGAAGTTATGTTCTTATTCAACCAATATTTATTCAATATCAACTGTACACTGAGCACTGATCGTATCTGTGATGCATCAATGGATACAAATGAAAAAACCCCTGAAATGGAGTCTATGTTCTAGGAAGTTCAGAAAGTAATACACACAAATATAACAAATAAGCTAAAACTTATTCATTACTTTCCTTTTCAAGGCTAAGGTGCTGCTGCTGGCAGTCATCAGTGCCAATGATGGCCTCAAAATGCAGGACAAGGGCATCAAAAGTTTCCTCGGAGTCTTTCTGCCAAAGACTGAGCATTAGTTACTTACTCATAGGCAGATGTAGAGGTGGCTATAGAAGGCTCTGGAATCAGACTACATTGGTTCGTGTCCTTGTTCCACCCCTCCAGGCTGGGAGCTTTCAGGCAAGTTGCCTAACATGTCTGTGTCTCACTTGCTCATTTGAAAAAAAGTAGCCCTAATCGTACCATCATAGTGATGCTGTGAGAATTAAACGAGATAATCCATGTAAGACACTTAGACGTTTTGAGGATCGGGACAGCTGATGGCAGCGACCCATGTCTGACAAGCACTAAGTTCTCAACAGATAACACCTATTATTATTGCTGAGAAGAGGGTTGCAGTCAGGTGTTTAACTGAAATTTTTAGCTCCAATGTCAGGAAAATATCTTCTGCAGACAGAATAGATGAGACTTGATATTTTCCTTCAAATCATTTTCAAGACCTTTGTCCTTGAGAGTCTGAGAAGGTATTTTAGTACCAATTCGCAGTGTCCATAGATATATTTTGGCTATAAATGGCTGAAGTGCATCATAATGAGCAAAGGTATTGGTATTTGCCCCTAAGGTTTTTATGCTCAATGTATTTAAAGCTTCAAAATGTATATTTTTATATGCTGAACAAAGCTGTAAAATATAATTTTGGAAAATTTGAAGCGAATGGTTGTTTTAGTGGTTTGCCCTAAGTAGCTTAGCTCCCATAGACCACTAATGACCTGACAATAGAAGAACATTGTGATTGCTCTTTAAATCTGTGTGGCGAAAGGCAGTAGTTTTTATCTTTACTGTACTTGTCTTTAATGTCATCAGTTGACAACTATCATAGCTAAGCTGAAGGCCTTTTGCAAATTAACGGGCAGAGGTTTGGTTGTCACAACCAGGTGGAGAATGATCAGGGGACTTCTTAAAATTAAAGTGCATTTATGAGTGTGTGTTGAAATGAGTTGTTTTTGTTTTGGTTTTCTTTTCTCTTTTTCCTTTTTTCTTAAATTCTGACTACTCTGTAAAAAGCATGGCTGTCTCAGAGTCAGAATAGGACTTGTCATTAATTTCCAACTCAAGGACATTTGATATAACTTTAAAGAAAAAAGTCAACTTTTTTTAAAAGTAGTATCCTAGGCTACAGAAAGCATCAATTCTTCTGCACATAGCTGAGCACAATTCCTGCTGTCACTGAAGGCTTTAACACTAAAAGCAAGGGAGAGTGACAGCCATGTATTTGAAAAATGTTGTTGATCTCGTTGGCTATATTGGGAACTTATCTGAAATATCTTCTAAAATTTATAATCAGAGCAATTTTTCTCAAAGCAGTTAGTCAGTAAACTTCGTTTTCCAATGTGTTTTAATTTTTTAAGAATTCTTTCCTATTTCATACAAAATTTTCTTAGTGTGAATTCTTGATACTCTTTAGTCCAACAGTGTCTAGCTTCATGTGTAGGGAAAATGCTTTGTAGTAAACCAAACTAATTAACCAATCACAGAAACAGAAAACAACTGTTTAAAAATATAATATAGAGATTTTTTTACTCAAAAAAATTTTAAGTCAAGAGGGTTTCAGATATACAACACACAGAAGAATTTCTATGCTGTCCTTCACAATGTATATAAATAAACACAAACTAGGAATGCGCTGGAACTTGGCATTGGCCTTGATATTTGATTTTGATCTGGTATTTGCCTTCTACTTCAGTATTCCAAAGGCTGAATGGCCGAACATCTACTTCAATATAATTTTGATTCTGTGATCAGATAGGTTACCATTAACCTAGTCACAATAAAGGCATTAGTACCATAAATAACACATGTCATTTGGATATTTTAAAGCCTAAATATTATTTTTCAGATATAGGAAGACTTAAACCTATAACTTGAAGTGAACATTTCTTGTCCTACTTTATACATGGCAAATTTTCCACTTCAGTTGAAGTGTAAATGTATATTGACTACTATAATTATATAAGATGCTGCAAAAATAATGTTGATTGTGAAGAATGTTAATTTTCTGTTAAAAACTATTAAAGTTTTACCAGTGAAGCTATCTGGTCCTGAACTTTTCTTTCTTGTGAGGTTTTTGATGGCTGATTTAATTTCCTTATTTGCTATTGGTCTGTTCAGATTTTTTTCTTTCTTCATGATTCGGTTTTGGTAGGTTATACATTTCCATTAATAGAAATTTATTCATTTTTTATAAATTATATAATTTGTTGTTATATAATTGATCATAGTAATCTAATAATCTTTTTTATTTCTGTGGCATTGGTTGTAATGTCTCCTCTTTCATTTTTGTTTTTATTTGAATCTTTTTGTTCTCAGTTAAGCTAAGAGTTCATCAATTTTGTTATCTTTTCAAAAAACAAACTCCTAATTTTCTCAATTTTTTCTATCGTTTTCCTATACTCTATTTAGTTTATTTGTGTTTTAATCTTTATTATTTTTTTCTTCTACTAAGTTTAGACTTACTTTGTCCTTCTTTTTCTAGTTTATTAAGGTGTAAAGTTGTTTATTTGAAATCTTTCTTCTTTTTTAATGTAGACTTTTATCACTATAAACTTTCCTCTTGGGACTACTTTTACTGTATTCCATAAGTTTTGGTATGTTTGTTTTCATTTTCATTTGTCTTAAGATATTTTCTAAATTTCCTTTTGATTTCTTCCTTGATTCATTGGTTGTTCAATTTTGATGTATTTGTGTTTTTTTTCTATTTGCTGTTACTGATTTTATGTTTTATTTCAAGGAGCTTGGAAAAGATATTTGGTATGATTTTAATCTTCTTAAATTTAATACGCTTTGTTTTGCGACCTGACGTGATCTATTTCGGAAAATGTTCTATGTGCATTTGAGAAGAATGTGTATTCTCCTCTGTTTGTGTCTGTCAGGTCCATTTGGTCTACAGTGTCGTTCAGGAATTAACACTAATCCTTATTAAACTCTTTCAAGAAATGGAGGGAAAAAAATGACTTCCAAACTAATTTTATAAAGCCAGCATTACCCTGCTACCAAAGCCAGACAAAGATATTACAGGAAAAGTAAACTATAGGCCAATATCTCTGTTGAGCACAGATGCAAAAGTGCTTAACAAAAGGTTGGCAAACTAAATATAATGTCACATTGAAAGTATAAACCGTGACTAAGAAATGTATCCCTGGGAAGTAAGGAGGGTTCAATAAGGGCAAATCAATGTAATATACAATTTTAACAGAATGAAGGATAAAAATTATATGATCTTCTGAATATGTTCATAAAAAGCATTTGACAAAATTTAATACTTTTTATTGATAAAAACTGACAACAAAATAAGTGTTCAAAGAGTGTACCTCAGCATAATGAAAACCATATGTGACAAGCCCACAGGTAACATTATGATCAATAGTGAAAAACTGAAAGCTTTTTTTTTTTCCAAGTTCAGGAAACAAGCCAAGGATGCCCACTCTTGCCACTTTGATTCAACATAACACTGGAAATCCTAGCCAGACCATTAGGTAAGAAAACCAAATAAAAGGCCACCAAATAAGAAAGGAGAAGTAAAATGATCTCTTCTTGAAAACAACATAATCTTAGGTAGAAATCCCTGCAGATGTCAAAAAACTACCTGTTAGAACCAATAAGATAATTCAGTAGTGTTGCAGGATACAAAATTAACATATGATAATCTCATTTACAGTAGGAATCAAAGAGAATAAAATACTTAGGGATAAACTTAACCAAAGGGACAAAAGACTTGTACACTGAAAACTACAGAACATTTATGAAAGAAGTTAAAGAAGATGCAAATATATGCCCATAGGAAGGCATCCCATGTTCATTGATTAGGAGACAATGTTGTTAAAATGTCCATATTACCAAAAAGCATTAACAGATTCAATGAAATCCCTATTAAAATCTCAAGGGAATTTTTTACAAAAATAGAAAAAAATTTCTAAAATTCACATGAAACTACAAAAGACCCTGAATAACCAAAGCAGTTTTGAGAAAGAGCAAGTTGGAGGTATCCTTCTGATTTCCAAATACATTATAAAGCTACAGAAATTAAAACAGTATGATACTGATTTAAAAATAGACATATATGCCAATGGAACAGAGTAGACAGCCCTGAAATAAACCCATACATGTATAGTCAACTGATTTTTGAAAAAGGAATCAAGAATATATAATTGGAAAGAATAGTCTTTTCCAAAAAAAATGATTTAGGGAAAATGGGATTTCTGCATGCAAAAGAATGAAATTAGAATATTATCTTACACCATACTCAAAATAGTTTGCAAATTTAAAAGTAAGATGTGATACTGTAAAACATTTGGAAGAAAATTTATGGGATAAGCATCATGACATTGGTTTGGTCAATGAAGTCTTGAATATGACACTAAAAGCACAATCAGCAAAAGTAAAAATAGACAAATGGAATTACATCAAACTAAAAAACTTCTGCACAGCAAAGGAAAAAAATTAATAGAATAAAGAGATAACCCACAGATTGGGAGAAAACATTTGCAAATCATACATCCAATCATACATCCAAAGGCTAATATCCAAAATATACAAGGAACTTAAGTTACTTAATAACAAAAAAACAAGTAATCCTATTAAAAATGGGCAAATGACATGAATAGACATTTCGTAAAAGAAGACTTATAAATGGCCAACAGATATATGAAAAAATGCTCAACATCTCTAATCATAAGAGAAATGCAAATTAAAACCACATTGATATATCACCTCATACCTGTTAGATTGGCTATTATCAAAAAGATGAATGATAAGAAATGTAGCACAGGATTTGGAAAAAGGGAGCTCTTATACAGTATTGGTGGTACAGTTAATTAGTACAGACATTTTGGGAAAAAGTATGGGTTTTCTGCAAAAAACTAAAAATAGAATTACCATATGATCCAGCCATCCCACTACTGGGTATATACCCAAAGGATTTAAAATCAGTTCACCAGTGAGATATCTGCACTCATGTGTTCATTGCAGCATTATTTACAGTAGTCAAGATATGAAAACAACCTAAGTGTCCACTAAAGGAGGAATGAATTTAAATAAATAGGTATATACACACAATGAAACCCTATTCAGCCTTAAAAGAAATATGAGCCTTCTATTTCTCCACGTCCTTGCAAACACTTGTTATTTTCCATTGTCTTGGTTTTAGTCATCTTAGTAAGTGTACAATGGTATGTAATTGAGGTTTTGATTTGCATTTCCCTAAAGACTATCAATAGTGACCATTTTTTTCATTTACTTTTTTGGCCATTTGTATATCTTCTTTGAAGACATGTCTACTCAAGTATTTTCCCATGTTTTAATAGGATATTTGTCTTTTTGCTCTTGACTGGTAAAATATCTTTATTTTGGATACTCGAACTTTATCAGAATTATGATTTGTAAATATTTTTCTACTATTCTGTAGATATCCTTCTCATATTCTTGGTAATTTGCTACAC
>NW_012146856.1:5628339-5638081 GCF_000956105.1 Propithecus coquereli
GAATGTATTTTTGGACTCCCAATTTTATTCTATTGCTCTGGCTGCCTTCTCTCTGTGTCTTCACATGGTGTTCCCTCTGTACCTCTGTGTGTCCAAATTTTTTCTTCTTATGAGAACACCAGTCATATCTGATTAGGGTTCATTTTAATGACCTCATTTTAATTTAATTATTTCTTTAAAAACTCTATCTTCCAATACAGTCAAAATAGGAGGTATTGAGGGCTAGAATTTCAAATTATGAATTTTGGGGGGATTTAATCCAGTCCATAACAGCATCTTTTTCAAAAATTATTTGACAATTCTTATGTGAGGGTTTATTCATGGATTTTGTGTTCTATTCCATTTGTGTATATGTCTGTCCCCATGCCAAAATACCACAATGTTTTGATTACTGTACCTTTGTATTTAATTTTGAAATCAGAAAGTATGAGTTCTCCAGCTTTCAGAATCTCTTGAGAGTCCACATAAATTTTAGGATTTTTATTACATTTATGCAAAAAAAATTATCAGAACTTTGGTAGGGATTGCATTGAATCTGTATATCACTTGGGTAATATTTTGATCTTTAAAAAATATTGTCTTCCAATCCATGAATAGAGAATGGTTTTCCATTTATTTATGTCTTCAAATTTTTCAGCAATATTTTAGTTTTCAGTAAACAAGTCCCTTACCCCCCAATTAAGTTTATTCTTAAGTATTTTATTCTTTTGGATACTATTATAAATGAAATTGTTTTCTTAATTTCCTTTTCAGATTGTTAATTGTTAGTTGCTTTCTAAGCAATTGATTTTTGAGTGTTGATTTTGATTCTTGCAACTTTGCTGAATTTGTTTATTAGTTCTAACAGATATTTTGTAGTATCTTTAGGGTTTTCTACATATAAGATAATGTTTTGTGCAAACAGAGATAATTTTACTTCTTTCTTTCCAAATCATATGACTTTAATTTCTTTTTCTTGCTTAATTATTCTGGCTAGAATTTCTGGTACTATGTTGAATAGAAATGGTAAAAGTAGGCATTCTTATATTATTCTTGATCTTAAAAAAAATCTCACAATCTTTCAATATTGAGTATAATGTTAGCCTGGATTTTGAAATATATGACCTTTATTATGTTGAGAAATTTTCCTTCTATTTCCAGTTTGTTGAGTGCTCTTATCATGAATGGGTATTGAATTTTGTCAAATGCTTTTCTGCATCTAGATCATCAAGTGTTTTTCTCCCTTCATTTTACTAATTTATTTTATTAATGGGCCATATTACATCGATTTTAATATATTGAATCATTCTGATATTCCAGGAATAAATCCCATTTGGTTGTGGTATATAATCTTTGTAATATGCTGCTGAATTTGATTTGCTAGTATTTTGTTGAAATTTTTTGTATCTATTTTCACAAGAGATATTGTTCTTTATTTTCTTTCTTGTGATATTTTATTTGGCTTTGGCATCAGGTTAATGATAGCCTCATAGAATTATTTAGAAATTTTTCCAACCCCTTCTTTTTTGCAAGAATTTAAGAAATATTGGTTTTACTACTACTTCAAATATTTGTTAAAATTCACCAGTGAAGGCATCCAGTCTAGGGCTTTTCTTGTTGGTAGGTTTTTGATTACTGATTCAATCCTGCTTGTTATAGGACTATTTAGATTTTCTATTCCTTCTGGAATCATTTTTGGTGATTTGTGTGTTCTGCGGATTTGTCCATTTGATCTATGTTATCTAATTTGTTAGTATAGAAATATGCAGAGTATTCTTTCATAATCTTTCCAATTACTGTAAGTTGGTAGTAATGTTTCCACTTTGACATCTGACTTTTAAGTATTTGTGCGTCTCTATTTTTTTCTTAGTCAATCTATTTAATAGATGGTTAACTTTATTGATCTTTTTAAAGATCCAACTTTCGGTTTCACTGATTCTATTGTTTTCCTATTCTCTAGTTTCAATGCGGCTTTCTAAAACCAGTAGTCTTGAGCACTTTCACATGCCCTGATTTCCTAAAGAAACGTCTTTCCAGCTTTTCCTCCCAGGCTTTAGATGGTTTATTACATAGCTCAACTATTATCTTTTGCCCTAGATGACTGGTTATTTTTGTTCACCATAGAATGTTTTTGAGCAACGCCTTCTCCTTTTCCTCCCTGATTGAGTTCTGAGTTGGGTTAGAACAGACAAACGGAATAATCAGTAAAAAGGTTTACTCAGCTCCATCTGGAACGAGGGGCCAGGGTCCCACACTGGCAATGCGAGGTGCCATCTTCAAGCCTGAAGTGGAGCTGGGAAGGGTGGCCAAGACAACTAAAAATGCCACAAAGACTTCCTGGCATTTTTATATTGCGTTTTTCTTAATTCAGCATTCACTTAGTTGCTGTATGCCTTTGACTGTTTTTCAGGTTTCTGACAAAGTTGATTCTGACAGTGCTGCTTGTTTTTTGATGTTTTTGTAGAGGGACAGGAATTTGGAGCTGTCTTGTCCATTAGTTTGCTTATCTCACCTCTCTGAATTTGTTCTTGATCTCAGAAGTTAATTTTATGATGGTGATTATCAGTTTTGTCCTCAAAATGTACAAATTTTACAAAGTTTGTAAAATTAGGACTTTTGACGTTTGGCCAAAACATACATGCATTTCACCTGCTATGAACTTTGTAAAATGTTCATTCTTGTCACAAGCTTTATTTACCCCTACTTCTTCCAAAACATAAATATGAGGAGTAATAATGGGGTTTCCTAATTTACCTTTTGGAGAAATAAGTGGTATTAATCTTGGCTTGACTATCTGCAGTATTTACTTATTTCTAAACCCTAAGAAACAAATGTTTTCACATTTTATAACCTGGATCTACAGTCTAACACCTGAATCAACTTAATCATGTCCAAAGGCAGATTAAAATGATCTTAATTTAATAAAATCCTAATTTCTTGCATACAAATTTCAAGAAGAAAATTTAAAAAGTAGAAGAGGTTACAAAAATAACCTCCTTGAATTTAAACGCGATATACCTTCTAAAACCAACAAACAAAGAACAGTTTGTCTTTTAACTTAGTTATTCTTAAAAACAGAAAGCTTATTTACATTTATAACATATAGCAACATTTTAAAATTGAACCCGAATGTGCAAAGGTCATCACCCAGCACATGTTGGCCCCTTATTGACAGCAGGTCTCGCCTGGAATGATGCCCCGCTTACCTTTTCCTACTTTACCATCAAGCACAGATTTATGATTTTTGTTCTTCAAACAGAAAGAATATTTTTACATAAGCATACTTTTTTAGTTTCCTTCAAATAAATTCACATTACAATATAGAATAGGCCTGTTTAAATAAAAACCATCTTTCTCCGTCAAAGAAATTTTGATAGATTTCCTTGGGGGGTGGCACTGCTCCCCCATCGCTCCTCTCTCCTACTGCCGCCGAGATGAGCCCAACTCCACGGGGTATGAGAGTAACATTCTAAGATTTCTTTTGATATATTTCAGAAGACAAGTTATATACTCATGAGATTCTGAAACTGAAAATATTACTGTCAAAAATTCCTCAGGAACTGAATGATCTTTTACAACACCTCAATTTAAAGACTAAAAAACTGAAGGTTAGTGAGGTAAATTGACCTTTCCGGGGTCACATAATGAGGCAAGGTGTGAAATACTTACACAGCGATAACAGGGAAGTGAAGGAGTAAACGCTGAAATGACTGCTGTAGATAACAATAATTAGAAAAGAAAAAAAAGGCAGAAATGAAATGTATTTAAAGGCTATTTAACATTTCATAGCACATAAACTTTCATAGCACCAAAAAATATAGAGAAGCATTCCAAATTGGCAGAGCACAGTACTCCAAAAAAAAAAAAAAAAAAAATGAATAGCTTGTTCTTAACCAAGATCTACTTGGCCCATCAAGAAAGTGCATGTTGAGAAACGCAAGGAATTCATATCCATTAGGAGATAGACCTTATTTCATTTTTTTTTTTTTTTGAAACAATCTCCCTCTGTCACCCTGGGTAGACTGCAGTGGTGTCCTCATAGTTCACTGCAATTTCAAACTCCTGGACTCAAGTGATCCTCTTGCTTCAGCCTCCCAAGTAGCTGGGACTACAGATGCGCACAATGCCTGGCTAATTTTTCTATTTTTAGTAGAGATGGGGTCTTGCTCTTGCTCAGGCTGGTCTCTAACTGCTGAGCTCAAGCAATCCTCCCTCTTTGGCCTCCCAGAGTGCCAGGATTACAGATGAGAGCCACCGTGCCTGGCCAAGACCTCATCTCTTATGCAACATTTGTTTTCTCATAATGAAAAACAATCCAATGAATTAGTGCCACTAAATCTGTCAGATGCCGATACCCACATTACCTCCACCACAGCACAGTGTCTTCTGGGATGTTGAGGAACGGAGAGATTGAATCGATCTACATTTTGAGAAGAAACTTTACAGGGAAGTGTTTTGTATGTGGCTTTAATGTTGAGGCCAGTGATAAGCTATTGAGGGTAACCATGCCATGGGCTTACGTCTATGACATTTACATTTGTTTTCATTGCGAATCATTTCAATCATATAAAGAAGGATAGAGAGTAATATAAAAATAATCCAAGTATTCACTACTATGATTTATGAAATGTTAACATTTTGCTGTATTTGCTTCATGTTATTTTTGTTTATAAAAATAGAACGTCAGGTAAGATTGAAGCTCCTTTTTGTTACCCGTCCTTCCTTCTCAGAAGTAACCATTTTACTGAAGTGACTATTTTGGTGGCCTTCTACAGCTGCTTTATTCTTTACAACATATACTTGTATGTGTGTAAAGAATATATAGTACTATTTCCCAGTTTCCTACATGTACATAACTGACATCTTAAAATATTTTTTTTGCAACTTTTTACTCAGTGTAATATTTGTGATCTATCAGTGCTGATATATGTAGATCTAATTAATTTATCTATGCTTGTTAATTAGATTTATTATTCTAAACTGGTGGATTGAAAGAATAGCAACAAATTAATTATTTTTTTTCCTAATGGTAGAAGTTTTGTTTTTCTGTGATTATTTTCTCATACAAAATTTTGAAAAGAACATTGTATTACATGTGTCCTTGTGCAAGTATTTGAGAATTTTTCGAAGGTAGCTCCCTTATAGTGGTATTACTAGATCATAAGGCATGCACATGGTAACATCAGATATTTCTCCAAGGCTGTGCAAAGTAGTTATGTCTTTTGTGTGCCATGTTGGATAGATCATTGTATGTACTTGTCAAATTGCCAGCTAGTTGGGTTCCAGATCATCATTTGGAGCCTGGCAGGAGGTGACAAGTCACATTTTCCAGATGAAAAGCGTGCTGTGTTCTTTGCCATCTTTGCTTTTTCCCCATCTGATGAGTGGAACTATTCAGGTCATAGCATCCTCTAAAGTCTATGCACCATTTCTATTTGCTGTTCTTTGCTTTCCCTGGGACCAAAATAAGGGGTAGGAATTTGCCACATGACCGTGTCCCATGCATATTTGCTACATATGAGCCACGTGCGCATCTGTGAGATTCTGCAATGATGCATTCAGTAACGGAGGAAAACTTTCCTTTCAAATCTCCTCAAGGAGTTGATGAAGATTTTTGGGTCACAGTCCTACTGACTGCTTGAATTGGCCAATGGACAAGACATAGAAATCATTTTAGTGAACTAATTGGTATCAAGTCATGTGCTAAGAGACACTAAAAATATGAATTGCCAATTGCAATATAATAATATGAATTGCATTGGAGGTTTACCACCCAGAAGCCAAAAACCATCCACGTGTCAAACAACTGTGCCTCACTCACTCAACTTTAGCCCAGCCACAAGGTACAAAATCGAGCCTGCTGATGGTTAGCTGAGGTAAACTCCATCGCAACTGGTGGACCATCATCATATTCCTTCTTGATGTATCTTTATTCTTTCAGGCAATTAAGCCCTTTTCTATCAATGAAAAAAGTTGAATTGTGTCTTTTAATTTGAGTCACACAGCCCAAGGGAAGCAAGTCTCCTCTATCACTGTCTGTGAGTTTTTACTAGGTGATATGGACAATGAAAACCAACAAATGGGGTCTTTCCGGTCAGTCTCAAGAGAGCTAGAATCAGGTTTGCCAAACATAGGGACTCTGGGTCAATAGGAAAAAAATGTCCCCCTGTGTGAATGCAGCATTGTTCAGGGTGCAGACTTGGTGGGAAGAGCCTAAGCTGGGGTTTGGCCCATTTATCGCTTATCAGGGCAGCCAATTGCATGAACACCCTCTCCGACTGTATGCGGCAGATGTCTGCTAACAGTTGGCTCCCTTTGATTTTTGTGCTATTCCAGAAAGGGTTTTGGGAAGGGATGATAAGAGATACAAACTCAGATTTCCATCTTCTCTCAATCCTTTCCAATATGTTTATGTTTTTTATAGATAATTTTAACTTATAGGGGACTAAAATGCAGATAAAATAATTTTATATCCTATTTGTGTGGTAGAATTTTATCAGCTCTATTTTTAATGCCATTAAATTTCAATAAATACAAATCTTTAGTTGTATATTGTGTTACATATCATAAGGCCTACATGATTAAAGCTCTGTTTTTAAGACTTTTATTTCCAGTGGTCTTTGTCTCAGTACACAGTGCTCTGGGGGACGTTTTATGCATCAATCTTGGTCTGCTTTAAAGATTGCTTTCTCATTCTTTCATTCTGCATGTAAATATTTTGTGTCTATTATGTGACAAAGACAGTTCTTAGTGATTTTTGTACATTAAAAACAAGGAATTGAAGGGAAATCTGGGATTCCACAGATCTAAATGTTTTAATGTTCTTCAGAAATATTGGCAGATTTTCACCTATGGTTTTAAAGTTAGATATGTTTTCAAGCACCAAGCATTTTGAGGTCTTGAGAGCAATCTCCGATCTGTTGGAGTTTGGGATCCCACCTCTTCTTTTCTCCAGGGTGCACAGTATTAGAAGACACCTTAAAAAACTGTCAGCCAAAGGAGGTTAGCACTATCAGCTTTATTGAGATTGAATGACCGCAGAGCATGGCTTCCACCTGGGGCCCCAAACTGCTTGTTCCTCATCTCTCTCCATTGACAAGAAAATCCTGAGAAGCTGCTGAAGAAGCTGGGCTAGAAAGCTCAGAATCCAGCTATGCCTATGTACCGACCAGAAGCTCAGAAGGACCATGGTAGCTCCACTCATCCATATAACGAAAAACAGAAGAGCAGGTGCAACTTGCCCATCCACACAGGATCCAGAATTCCTTTGCACCCGTATCAGGGTCCAGGGCATGTTGGCTCTCACCAGTCACATTACCTATAGCTCTTCCAGCTTCCTCCCATCAGGGAAGGAGGGAAAGAGAAGCTGGGCCTATGTGCTAAAGGAATATGAACACGAAGTTTTTAAGGGCAGTCTTTCTGAGAATGCTGAATAAAAGTTGTAGGGAACAGTATGGTTTCCCAGAAAGAACGAGACAATACAGCTTTGATTCTTGGACACTTTTTTCCCGTGTAACCTTGACAAATCATTTAAATTACTTGAACTTCAAACAATGACAGTGATGATTATAATACCCATTTCATAGTATTGTTGCATGAATTAAAGGAGATAATATTGTTGAGTAATTTTTCCTCCCTAAGGAGTTGCCAATTCATTGACAGAGAGAAAAGTAAACTGCAACAACAATTAAAAAAAAACCACACAGTTGTTTGATACATCATCTCATTGAATATTATAGTGATAGAGGTCAAAATGGTTAAATTAGAAATGCTATATAGACATTCTCATTACTAAGCCAATGTGTATCGAATCTTGTGGTTCCTCTAGTCCCAATTTACATAAATCAGTGACACATAATAGTCCACATATGCTCTACATTATTACACTAACATAAGCTTGCTTATTTTATTTATATGTAATATTAACAGATTTGTTTCTTACCTGACAGGTTTTGGAGATGTGTTTTAGCTGTTGAGTTCACAAGCTGTGTCTGTTCTACTGTGCACTGAAAGTTACTGACTTGTACATCTGGACAAGCTCATGGTTTGATGGCCACATTAATTGTCTCTAGAAGCTGAAAATTTATGTAAATGGCAAGCCTATATTCACTACTGTCGATTTACAGAAAAATTAAATTCTTTCCTTGCAGGGTGTTATGAAAGCTTGTGGTAGTGTTTTCCCACAACTGCCGAAGTAGAAAGTGTGAGCAGTTCAGGATAGGATTAGGATAGGATCCTAATAGCATTATGGCCAGGAACCCAAGTATTTCTGAATCCTTCCTAGGCTATCACCCTTTTCCCACACTGGATACCAGAGATAGTTACAAACAGAATAAACAATAGCACAGTAGGAATTTGGAATAGTAGTTTCTCTGCAGATTCTGTCAGAAGACTGAGCTGAAGCACCTGGCTTAGCCCAGAAGCTTCATTGATGCCTCCAAATCCGCTATGTCAGGATCTTAAAATCTGGCATGCCGCAGGAAGGAAGGACATTGAAAAAGGTGTGAGGTCTACAGAATAATCTCCTTATGAATCCACACTATTGCTTCTGATAGAAAATAAGAAGAGAACGAGAATTAACAAGTCCACTTGAGTTGTCAAGCATCACACACCACAGAAAGGCAGAAACTGGAAGGCACGTAAAAGAGTACAAGAAAGTACTTGGTTTCTGACTTTGAGGCATCGAGACACCCATTGGTTAGGAGCAACTCCTCAATAATTGGGAAGCAGTGGGGATGAAAGCCCAGAAAGGCAGGCTTGCTGGTAGGTGGATAGGGTTAAAAGAGTTAACCTTTCCATACCTCTCCTTATGAACTCTATTAAGCTCTTAGATTATAAAGGGCAAGTATAGAGGTGACAACCACCTTAGGAGGGGAGACAAATAGTCAAACTGCTTTCACCTACTTTAGGCTTCCTGGGGACCTCTTTGGCACCATGGAAGAATAATATGGATAGTTAAGCTCATTCTCCAAGAGAATACACAAAATAAATCAGAACTTGAAACTAACTCCAAAGGGGCAATACACATTAGGATGAACATCTATTCTTCTTGAGTTTCTCAACTCACATTATGCCTGGTTACATTCTTCATCCTAGTTTAACAGAGGGCTATAGTCATATTACAAACACACACATCATAAAGGCTTGATATAATGAAAAGTGACATATATTTGAACAAGGAAACTCCCTTTCCTGCAGAGAAGTTTAATTTTCAAAATGAGATTACAGAGATGACATGAGTGGGAATATGGTAAAAGTGGTGTCACTTTTCTTTTGAATGTATCTTCTAATATTTAGAATCCTGGAGTGAAAGAGGGGAAGTCTTAGGATCTAAAACTCTAACAGATCAGAAGTCAATTGCAAGGCCTCAAAATGTTTGGTGCTTGAAGAGCATCTCATTTGAAAATCGTAGAAACAAATATCTCCCAAAAGCTGCTCCTCCATAAAAGCAATGAGTACAATGGAAAATAATTAAATCAACTTTTTCATAACTCTAAATTAAGCAAAGGCTTCCAAAAAATGAGGCACTTATTTAAAAAAAAAAATGGATGAATCTCAGTAAGAACAGTGAGTATCGTGATGTTTTAACTTATACTATTTGTGAGCCCCTCTCCCCAGACCCACAGTAACTGCTATGGACTGAAATATGCCTCCCTCCCCATTCATATGTTAAAGCCCTAATTTTTTCTTTTTTTTTTTTATATTATGGGGGTACAGATGTTTAGGTTACGTATGTTGCCCTTGCCCCTCTCCGCCCTCCTCC
>NW_012146856.1:5640071-5641378 GCF_000956105.1 Propithecus coquereli
TGTCTTGTTCCAGTTCTAAGTGGGAATGCTTTCAATTTTTCCCCATTCAGTATGATGTTGGCTGTGGGTTTGTCACAAATGTAAAGCCCTAATTTTTGATATGACTATATTTGGAGATGTGGCCTTTAAAAAGCTAATTAAGGTTAAATAAGATTTTAAGCATAGGGCCATAATCCAATAGAACTAGCATCCTTTTAAGAAGAGGAAGAGGCACCAGAGCTCTCTCTTTCCGGTGGGTATACAAAGGAAGAGCCGTGCAAGGATGTAGCAAAAATGCTACATCTACCAGCCAGGAAGAGAGGCCACACCGGAAACCATCTCTGATGGTAACTCGATCTTGGATTTCTAGTCTCCAGAACTGTGAGAAAATAAATGTCTGTTGTTTAAGCTGCCTAGTCTTTGGTATTTTGTTATGGCAGCTTGAGCAACTATTAATGCCAAAGACTCGTAAGGTTAGTAGGAGGTGGGGACAAATTGGGAATGTTAATGGGGACATAATTATAGTTAGATAGTTAGAATGAACAATATTTGATAGCACAATAAATTGACTATAGTTAATGATGAGTTATGGCATATCTTAAAATAAACAAAAGAGTAGAATTAGAATGTTCCTAACACATAAAAAAATGATAAATGTTTGAGGTGATGGATACTCCAATTACCTTGATTTGATTAATACACATCAGATGCCTGTATAAAAACATCACGTGTACTCTATAAATATATACAACTATTATATACACATAATAATTGAAAATTTAAAAAAGAAAAGAAAATCTTTGTCTTCTCATTAGGTGACCAATAAAATAACTGGGCAGAGAGTTCAAAGCAAATATAAATTTTACAGAATTCTCTAATAACAACATCAAACTGTGGGGGAATGGAATCTGGCTTTCAGAGTTGTCATATTATTATTATATTATTTTAGATGTCTAGTTTGCAACAAAAATTATGAAACATGCAAATTAACAATCATGGCCTATACAAAGGAAAAAAAAATCAATCAGTAGAAAGTGTTCCTGAAGAAGCCCAGACATTAGACTTATTAGAAGACTTTAAATCAGCTGTTTCAAATATGTTCAAATCACTAAAAAAAAAAATTTCTAAAGAGCTCAAGGAAAATATGAGAACAATGTCACACCAAGTAATAAATATCAATAATATGACAGAAACAATTTTAAAAAGAAACAAATAGAAATTCTATAATGTACAATAACTGAAATAAAAACTTCCCCGGAGGAGCTCAACACAGATGGGACCTAACAGATGAACAAATTATTAAACATGAAGGTAGATCAATTAATACT
>NW_012146856.1:5642313-5642675 GCF_000956105.1 Propithecus coquereli
CCACATAAATAAAAGCAAGAACAAAGATCATATGATTCTTTCAACAGATGCAGAAAAAGCATTTGACAAAGTCCAACACACCTTTATGATAAAAACTGTCATCAATATAGGCATAGACAGCTCATTTCTTAAAATTACCAAGTCTATTTATGGCAAACTCACTGCCAATATCATATTGAATGGGGAAATTTGAAACCATTCCCACTTAGAACCGGAACTAGACAAGACTACCCTCTATCTCCACTTCTATTCAACATAGTGGCCAAAATCCTTGCCATAGCGATTACGCAAGAGAGGGATATTAAAGGCTTCCAAATGGGGATAGATGAGATCAAACTCTCGCTCTTTGCCAATGATATGAT
>NW_012146856.1:5644834-5645220 GCF_000956105.1 Propithecus coquereli
AGGCAAAAGACTGGGATAGACATTTTTCCAAATAGAGGTATTAATATCCAACAAACATATTAAATAATGTTCAACATCCTTAGTCATTAGGGGAATGCAAACGGAAACCACAATAAAATGCCATTTCACACCTACCAGATTGACCAGAGTGAAAACAATGGAAAATAATTCATGGTGTTAAGGATGTGAAGAAGTGAGAACCCTTGTTCCTTGCTGGTAGGAATATAAATTGTGCAGCCACTGTGCAAAACAGTTTGGCAGTTACTCAAAAGGTAGACAGTTTTAAAGTGACCCAGCAATTCCACTCCTAGGTCCATACCAAAAAGTGTTGAAAATATGTACTAAAATGCTGCTGTTTATAGGAGCATTTTTCACAATAGTTAAAA
>NW_012146856.1:5645342-5645734 GCF_000956105.1 Propithecus coquereli
ATAAATAGGCAAAAGACTGGGATAGACATTTTTCCAAATAGAGGTATTAATATTCAACAAATATATTAAATAATGTTCAACATCCTTAGTCATTAGGGGAATGCAAACAGAAACCACAATAAAATGCCATTTCATACCTACCAGATTGACCAGAGTGAAAACAATGGAAAATAATTCATGGTGTTAAGGATGTGAAGAAGTGAGAACCCTTGTTCCTTGCTGTTAGGAATATAAATTGTGCAGCCACTGTGCAAAACAATTTGGCAGTTACTCAAAAGGTAGACAGTTTTAAAGTGACCCAGCAATTCCACTCCTAGGTACATACCAAAAAGTGTTGAAAATATGTACTAAAATGCTGCTGTTTATAGGAGCATTTTTCACAATAGTTAAAA
>NW_012146856.1:5647249-5651309 GCF_000956105.1 Propithecus coquereli
TCACAAACATTTCTAGCCCCAGGCCTGATCAGGGTCAAGTGGCCACCAAAATCTAGGTGTCACAAAGGCTATTCCACGACCAATGAAGGGCTGGAACATGGAGATACAGTAGTGAGACTGATAACTGTCATCTTGAGAAGCCCAGGGCAACTGAAAAATCAAAGGGAGACAATTGCAGCAAAGTCCAGCAAAGATCTTACTAGGGAGAAGGAGCCACTGGAGCTCCTAGAGGAGTAGAAATTAAGCCTGCTCCCACTTCACAAGAGCTGAGCTGCAGTTATGCATAAGCCACATGGTCTGCCTCCTTTGGAAGGGTCACTACCTCTGGCACTTAAGCTCCCACAGGGTTTTCCTGGTTGTCACTCTCAAGTAACTGAAGGCCAACATCCTGGAGCTGGTAAGAAAGAAAGCTTGCAACAACCGCAGCAGGTACATCTCCCCAGGACATGTAGCAATGGCAGTGCACAACAATCCCAACCTTGGCTGCCCCTTGAGGGATGTGACCATCTCTCAGGTTGATAAGTTAACCCCATCCAAGGAGAATTTCTGATCCCTGGGTCCCAGAGCCTGAAACCTCACGGACCATCTAATGCCAAAATAGCAAAGGCTATTAAAGAGTTTAAATCTATGAGTGTGCTTCTGACTCTTCGGTTTCAGTCATTTGTTGTTGGAAGTATCTATGTGACATCCAAACAGAGATATCCCAAAGAGCACTGGAGGGATAGAAGGTGGTGATCATATGAGGTGTTTGAATCAGTGATGACAGAAAGGAACGGTTTCTTATGGCAGCAGTGGAGGAGTGGCCCTGGGAAGAAGTGGCCGGCTGCGGTGTCAGGGTACAGAAGACTACTAGCTCGTTGGCTCTGAGAAAGTCAAGGCCATGTGAGGCCAGGGTGTTGGCTGGGGGCCTCTTGAGTGTGTTGAGGTTCCCAGAACAATGGCAGTAATTGTAGTGAAGCTAGAGACCATGACAGAGGTGCCAAAGACATTTTTTTATGATAAGGAATGTCTAAAAGTCAGAAGGTGATGGCAATGGGGGTGGGACAGACAGGGCAGCACAGCAGTTGACATGGGCTTAAATGGGACAGGAATTGTTACATAAAGATTGAAGAGCGAAACAAAAGAGAAATACACAGGAAAAAAAAGAATGAATTCCTGACACATATTACAACATAAGTGTTATGGCCTGAATTGGGTGTACTTTGTCATGGTGACCCTACAAACTAAAACTGATTTTGGTGCCAAGAAGTGGGTGCTGCTGTAACAAATAACTAAAAATGTCAAAGTGGCTTTGAGACTGGGTACTGGGTGTAGGCTGGAAGAATTTTGAGATGCATATTATAAAAAACCTAATTGCCTTGAAGAGACTATTGGTAGAAGCATGGATGTCAAATGTGATTCTGGTAAAGCCTCACAAAGAAAATTAGAGATCTGTAGAGAACTCTTCTATTATCTTCCAAATATACATGTATGATCATTAACAAGATGTCGGTAGAAATATGAATGCTAGAGGTGCTTCTGGTGAGGTCCCAGATGGAGATGAGGAACATGCTATTGGAAATTGGAGGAAAGGAGATTCTTGTTACAAAGTGGAAATTAATTTAACTGAATTATCTTCTAGTGTTTTTTGGAAAGTAGATCTTGTAAGTGATGAACTTGGATGATTGGCTGAGGAGATTTCTAAGCAAAGTATTGAAAGTGTGGATTGATTTCTCCATGTTGATTATGGTACAATGTGAGGGGAGAGATAAATTTAAGAATTGTTAAATAAAAAATACCGGAACTTGAAGATCTGAAAAATGCTCAGTCTATCTATATTGCATAAAATGAGAAACTGTGTCCTGAAGACAACTTCAAGGATCTGGCTGGACAACAATTTGCTAAAGAGATTACAGGGCCTGTGACTTTGGATTCTATCAGCCAACTCAGTGAAAACCATGACTAGCGATGGGGTTTATAAGAGGAGAAGCACCGCCAGCTTGACGGAAGGGGACAGAGATGGAATGGAATGAAGGCAGCCTGTCGGATTTCTGGGATTTCTTAGAATGGGCCAGTACAGACATCTGGCTCTGAACATGTGTTATCTTTCATGAAAAGGGATAAGAATGACCCTGAGGGTGGTTCAGAGGTTGTCAAGGCTGCCACTGTCAATGGGCCCAGAGGACCCAGGTCCGATGGTCTTAGGGTGGTACCATCATATCAGTGGGACCAAAAGGCAGAGTTGCCACTCCAGTGGGCCCTGGAATCAGAGCATGGAATCAAAGAGATTTATTTTCCAGCTTTAAAATCTCTTGGAATTTGCCTTGGTAGGTTTCAGACTTGCTTGTAACCTTTTACCCCTTTATTTTTAATTTTTTCCAGTTTATCCCTTTTGCAATGTGAATGTCCCTAAATTGTGAAATAGACTGTGTTTCCCCCAAATTCATATGTTAAAGCCCTAAGCCCCAGTATCTCAGAATGCGACTGTACAGGGCCTTTAAAGAGGTGATTAAATTAACAGGAGGCGGTTGGTGTGGGCCCTAATTCAATCTCACTAGTGTCCTGATAAGAACAGGAAGTTTGGATACCCAGGTAGAGGAGGGATGTGTTTGCACAGAGGAAAGGCCACACGAGGACACAGAGGGAAGGTGGCCACCTACATGTCAAGACAAGAGGCCTCAGAAGAAACCAAACCTGTCAACACCTTGAGTTTGGACTCTGACCTCTAGAACTGTGAGAAATTAAATTCTGTTATTTAAGTCACCCAATCCATGGTATTTTGTCATGACAGCCCTAGCAAACTAATACACCACTATCATATCTGGGAAGCATATAACTCATCTGGCTCCACAGACTCACAGCTAGAGAACAATTTTACCTCAGGATGACTCATCTCACAAGTCTCATGCATATCTATTTAGATGATACTTACGTGGGATTTTGCACTTAGATTTGGGCTATTGAGATGAAGTAAATGTATTTCTCATAGGAGACAACGATGAATTTGGATAATGACAGGGGGTAGAATGTCATGGGCTAGACTGTGTCACCCGGTATTCATATGCAAAAGTCCTAACCCCAGTACCCCAGAATGTGATGTGACTTGGAGATAGAACATTTAAAGAGGCCATTAAGGTAAGACAAGGCTGTGTGGGTGGCCCTGATCCAGTATGACTGGTCTGTAGGAAGAGGGGATTAGACACTCAGGGGTAAGACAGAGTGAGGACACCAGGAAAAGGGCCAAGGAGTGAGGCCTCAGGAGAATCAACACTGCTGACCCCTTGACCTTGGACTTCTGGCCTCCAGAACTGTGAAACAATCCATGTCTGGTGTTTACGCCACCCAGTCTCTGGTATGGCAGCCTAAGCAAACTAATACAATGGGGGAACCTTGAAAATACCATGCTAAGTAAAAGAAGGCAGACACAAAACACCATACTGTGTGACTCTGTTTATGCGAAATGTGCAGAGACGGGGAGTCCATAGACACATAAGGCAGATGAGTGGGTGTCAGGGATGGAGCAATGGGCAATGGGGGGTGACTGCTAGTGGGTACAGGATTTCTTTCTAGGGTGTGAAAATGTTCTGGAATTACATAGGGTTGATGGTTATACACCTCTGTGAATGTACTAAAAACCACTGAATTATAGGAAGACAAATTTTATGGCATGTAAATATATCTCAATTAAAAATTGAAATCACAGAATTTATAGTTTCGAAGTTCATGGAGTTTCAATACTTACACTGTAGATTGCTGCTTGGTCTCAGCAACAGGCATTGCACCCAGTGGCTGAATGGAGTCTGGGTCATTCCCTGTTGGAAGGAGAATAGCTATTTCCACATCTCCAAAGTGGATTTATGGCCTTACCACACCAGTGTCCCATTCTGCTTAAATTCTTTAACATCAGGCCTGGCAAGGTGGCTCATGCCTGTAATCCCAGCATTCTGGGAGGCCAAGGTGGGAGGATCACTTTTGCTGAGAAGTTTGAGACCAGCCTGAGCAAGAGTGAGACCCTGTCTCTGCCCAAAATAGAAAAAATTAGCCAGGCATGGTGGCATGCACCTATAGTCTCAGCTACTCT
>NW_012146856.1:5651359-5685793 GCF_000956105.1 Propithecus coquereli
TTTATGGCATGTAAATATATCTCAATTAAAAATTGAAATCACAGAATTTATAGTTTCGAAGTTCATGGAGTTTCAATACTTACACTGTAGATTGCAGCATTCTGGGAGGCCAAGGTGGGAGGATCACTTTTGCTCAGAAGTTTGAGACCAGCCTGAGCAAGAGTGAGACCCTGTCTCTGCCCAAAATAGAAAAAATTAGCCAGGCATGGTGGCATGCACCTATAGTCTCAGCTACTCTGGAGGCTGAGGCAGGAGAATGGCATGAACCCAGGAGTTTGAGGTTGCAGTGAGCTATGATGATGCCACTGCACTCTACCTGGGGCGACAGAGTGAGACTCCATCTCAAAAACAAAAAAAATTCTACTGAATCAAATCAAAAAAATATAAGAATATCAAAATCCTCAGCCAGGAAAGTATTTTATCCCTAGCAATATGTTTCCAGATTCCAGTTTACACTACTTAAATCCACACTGCTGTTAAAAACAAAACTCAGTAACAGAGTCTTACATGATTCCATAAAGAAATCAGAATTGAGAGACTAAATGGAGCAAGAAAGTTGAATACTTTCTATTTAGCATCTTATCCCACAAGGATGCCTGGCATCCTAGGCGAGTTGTCTGGATGACCCATCCTCCTAAACTGAGTTGGCAGAAGTCTCCTATCATGTGGTTTTTGTTCTGCCAAAGGATTTACCTAAGACTAACAGAGGCCTGGGAACAACTTAGTGCCGTCTTACCACCACAGACGTTTTCTAGACTGTGTCTTCAGAGACCTTGTGATGAGCAACGACCTACGTTTATGCCATGTGATTCTCTCCTAAACTGGGAAGGAGGCCTAGGCCTTCTTTAGCCGTGTGCTGTCTCCGCCTTTGGCATGTCTCAATCTTATATATTTAGAGGGCCAGAGAGAAGCTGTGACCACTCCCTCTCCAATTTTTTTTTTTCCATTTGTCCACTCTTCTTATGCCTTTGGTATTAGTTCAGCTTAAAAACACCACTAATATCTTAAAAATTTTCCTTCCATCTCAAATTTTCCTGCTGCAATAGGATTTTGATTTGATGATCGTTAGCCCAGGATGAGAAAACAGCATCTGAGGTAGCCACATATATACTCCAAAGCTCTGCCCTTTTGAGATGATCCCCAGCTTCGGCCTCTCCATGTGGGACTCGTCTAACAGAGACCAGAGGTTGCCCTGGCAGCCCAAAGTCTCCACGAGCATCTCTCCCATCTCCCCTAAAATTTCCTATTCAGGCCAAGACCAGATCATAGCTTGCTTTGTTTAAGATCATGAACAGACCTTCTCTTTCCCACAGGTCAATTCTCTTTGATACTAAAACTAATTATAATGACACCTGATAACTCAAACCATCAGTGTAATATCTGCCAAAATAGCCATGTACTTTATTGGTATCCATAGAGTTTCTTTCCCAATGAGATATTTAGTAATCCCTGGCCAGCACCTGTGCATAAACCCATTCTTTTCCTGCTTTTACATCCCATTCCAAAATAGGCATTGCTAATCAGATTGGTCCTACATATTGAGGGCAGATAATTATGGGAGGAATCCCTATATTTTAATTACTAGGAAGCAACCTAGTCTCCCTGATTCTTGATTTTTACCTGCACATGGAAGAATTAAGTTGAGTGTAGCCTTTCTTGGAATTGTCACCTAACCTTCTCTTTTCCTCCCTGGTTCCTTGTGGCGTGGTTGTAAATAGACTCAGTATCCTTCCTTACTGGTACCAGCTGGCTCTCTCTGTAGACTCACAGGCAGAGTGGCAGGTCCTTCTTAGGCCTTGAATATTAGCTACCCACAAGTCAGCTTTTTATCAGAGTTCTGCACAGTTCTGTATGGATATTAATATTTTGGTGAACATTTTGCTATTATATCTTTTGATAACTTTTTTCAAAATTTTGAAAGAATGTATGGATGATTGATAGGTTAAATTCAGGAAAATTATTAATTTTCTGACTATAATATCGCCACAATATTTCACAAATTATGGGAGTTTTGATTTGTAATTGCAATATTCTACAAGCTGTCGTTATTGCTTTTGGCCTAGACAACATTAAAAGAAAAACAAAACAAAAGTACAAATATACTTGACCAACAATGAGAATTTATTAATGAGGAAGTATGTGAATGTGTGTATGTATGAGTGAGTCTCTGTGAATTTTAAATTAAATTTGGCTAAAGAAACCAATATTCTAGGAAAAGCCTCAATGTCTATAAGACACTTAATAGAAATTTAGCAAAAAGCAACAGCCTTTGAGGATCATTTTATCGGATGCCCAGAATTGGCCTTGAAGCTTATCTAAAACCTACTCAAAAATATCTGAATAAGGAGTACAAGGAGCTTTCAGTTGGGAAGATAAGAGCTGAAGATTACTGTCTGTGACTTAAGACAGCAATGTCGCCTACGTTGGGCCTGCATTGGAAGGACCGAGGACAGTGAACCCTCATCTGAAGAAAAGGCAATTTGGATATGAAGACAACGTGTTGTCCCCACCTCCTGTGGATGTTAGCCACCTAGCAATGATCAGGAAGGAAAAAAATGAAAGTCAATAAATGTGTAAGGAACTGGAAGGTAAATGTGTTAGGAACTGTTTGTGCCTGTTTTCTCTCTTCAATTGTTCTGGGTATTTTAGCTTCAAATCGAGATGGCTTATGACAACATGGTGGGAGGTGGGGCGGGGGAGAATATGCCCAGAAGAGGAAGTCCAGAGTTGACGTTTCAGACCTTATTAAAGGGTCAGCCTCCAAAGTGGGGGGGTCAGTAGTTTTTCAAACAGTGTTATTCAAACATAGGTAGTAAGTTTAGGTGTGATTTACAACCATTTGATATATACAAGGGGTTGACTTCTGCAGGAGACCCAGAACAAGAGAAAGCACTAAGAGAGCAGTATTCCCTGTAAGCCAGGGGTGGGCGTCTCTGACAGTAAGAACATTCTGAGAGCATGCCGAAATACATTTCAGTCATTTGAAAGGACGTTTTTTTAGAATTAGGTATAGTGGTGGGATTCCAGTAATATAGGGTAGGATTGGCAAAATACCCATTCCCGGTAAGTATGTGAAGCAAGTAGGAGTGGATGAATGAAAATCTAAAGCTCAAACCAAGATGGTGAGATTTAGCCAACATGGCAGGGGGTAATGAAAAAACCTATATATCTTGCACATGTGTGCATCTAGAACTTACTGCTCCACAGCCACCTAGCAAATTCCAGAACTGAACAATGAATGGAGCAAGATTTGAGATTTATAGCTCACCTTGCAAAATGCCTTTCCTTCAATGTTTTGCAAACTGGTTTGCTAAGTTACTTCCTGTAATCAAATAAGCTTAAAAACAATGCATGGAATGTTTCCATCTGGATGAATTTATACATTATTATAAATTATCCTGTAGTAAATTAAAAAAAAACTTTGCTTATCCCAGTACTACTGTGATCTGTTTTTACCCCCAAAACATTTCAAAACCAAATGTGTGGATTTTTTCCACACCAACAACCAATTCTTCAACTCTCCAGACATCAACTGGATGTTCAACAATTCAATTCCATTCTGACACTAACTACCCAGAGTTAGCTTTAGACCCCAAAGGTGAAGGGCTCAGTCCTACAAGACCGCTGCCACGTTAGATGCCAGTTGCAAGTCCTGGTTCTTCGATACTTCTGATTGGGTATAAATTGGGGGTTCCTATAATCCCCTCCTTGGGTTCTATAATTTGCTACAACAGCTCACAGAACTCAGAAAAACAGTTTACTTACTATTACAAGTTTATTTTATAAAGAATCCAAATCAGGAACAGCTGGAAGAAATGCATGGGGCAAGGTATGAGGGGGGTACGTGCAGCCTCCATGCCCTCCCCAGGTGTACCGCCTTCTAGCACTTCGGTGCGTTCGTCAACTCAAAAGCACTCTGACCTCTGCTGCTCAGGGGTTTTATGGAGGTTTCATCACACAGGCACTATTGACTAAATCATTGCCTTTGGTAATGACTCATCTCCAGCCCCTTTCCAATCCTCAGAGGTTGAGGGTGGGGTTCAAAGTTCCAACTCTCTAATCATGTAGTTGGTTCCTTTGGCAACCAGTCTCTAACTTACCTCCCAGCCTAAGTAACAAAAGATGTGCCTCTCACCCCCACTATTCAGGGAATTCCAAGGGTTTTAGAAGCCTTTGCAAGGAATCAGGGATGAAAACCAAATATATATTTATTTTTATACCAAAATATCACCCCCAACATTTTCTAAATTCACTTAAGAAATTAATCCTTGAAATATTCTTTGAAAATCTTGCTTTAGTCCAACAGACTTGTCTGAGCAACAGAGATCCAGCAATCTGCCCCAGAGGGTTGCCCATCCTGTACACTCCTTGTAAAAAACAACATTGTTCCCTGTATTTTTTGCCTCTTTGTCTAACCTCTGTGTTTGGCCTCTATAGTCTAAACTGGTAGAATGTGGATATGTTTTCTTTCCCAGAAAAGGAGATGCCCAGACCAGACTCTCTTATCTCTTGCTGGCCTTTGCACATACTATTCCTTACCACTAGAATAACTATTCTTTTTCTGGTTTTTCTTTAGAACTTTCTCCAGAAATCTTCACACACCCTACTCCCTCCACTAAATCTGTGAGATATGTTCCTCCTTGATGTTCCCAAACTCCCATTTAACAAGTATTTGCTAAGCACCTATTCTGTGCCAGTTACTAGGTGCTTGGGTGACATCTGTGAACAAAATAAAATTTCTGGTCTTAGCATATATCTCACTAGATCCTGGATTTACATGCATCTCATGAAAGTATCTACTTTCCTTGTCTAGTTCTCATGGTTACTGTAGACCTGTAAGAATGTTGCTGCCCAACCAGGTTCATTCGTCCGCCACCCAAGAAGCCAATATGCTGAGTCAGCAGGTTTTACAGCTGAGAAAGAGTCTTTATTCTGCAGAGTGCTACAGGGGAGATGGGAGAAATTCCTCAAATCTGCCTCCCTGAGAATTTGGGAGACAGCAATTTTAAAGATAGTTTGACAGGCCAGGGATTAGGCAATTAGGTTTGTTAATTGGGGCAAAATTATAGGGATGTCGAAATCATCTTCTTGTGTTGCTCCAGTCCCTGGGGTCACAATTCCAGCTGAGTCAGTTTCTAGGTCTGGGCTGCTTGTCTGGGTGGGCTAATCAATCTGCTGGACTGCGGGGCCTGTAAGATAGCTTAAAAGCTACCTTTAGGTTTCAAAAAGATGATGTTATCCACAGAGAAAGTTAAGAACTGTCTAAGTAGCCTCTGTTACCTTAAGTTGTCATTCTCCTTGGGCTGGGACAGAATGTGGCAAGGACTAGAGTCCAGACTTTGACCAATTTGAATGAAATCTTCCCTTTGTCCTGGTTGGGTTGTGTGACTCTGGGAAGCCCACCTAACATTCTTGAGGCTTCCTCCCCTCAGTTGCAAAACAGGGATGGCTACCTGGACCCCATGGAATGATGCAAACACTCAAAGAAATGGGAGTGTGATGGGCCTCCCATAGCAGCGTGTCTGCCTTAGAGCAGAAACTCAGTGATTGCTGGTTCCTTCCTTCTTCCAGGAGGGTGGCTTTCCTTTTATGGAGGAGCTGGGGAAAGAGATGTGAGAATGTCAAATTTTGGTGAGAATGCTAAATGAAGACATTTTAAGGTACGGATTTTAGGTCTCCCTTGGCTGAGCCTTAATTATTCAAAGGACTGAGCAGGAGTAACTTGAGGTAAATACATCATTTTAAAAAATTACCAGTTTAATCTACAGAGGCTCTTTCACTTGCTCTGGGCCTGTAATTAAGACTTGTCTGAATAAGCACTAGTATTTTAATTGAGGTATAAGAGGAAGAAGATGAAATATAGGGAAGATGGAGCTTCCAGCATTCTTCAGAGTGAAAGATTGCTCACTTTAGAGAACAGAGAGCCTTCAAAAAGTGCTTACAATGGAGAAATTTTCACATTTCCTTTTAACTACACAAGTAACATCAATGTGCTAATTATTCTAAAATGAGCTCAGAATTTGCTGTATGGTTACACTTTATGAAATACTTGAGCTCCATTACACCAAGAAATAAAACGCTGCAAATTCATTTCTGTTAATTCATGCAAAATTCAAGCAGAGGTTGGTGGGAAGACTCTGGATTGAACATGCACATTCTGGCTCCTTTGCTCTCACTGCCATTGCAGTTGAAGGTTTACAACGACAAAAAGGGGTAAATACATTGGACTCATAACTTTTATGAACTGTTTAAATGCATAATGAAGATGATTCATAAAATCTCAAATTGTATAAGCACAGCACTAAATATGGATTGTAAAATATCTTGTTTACTTTTTATATAAACCTACCATAGATTAAAGAATATTGCAAACATAGCATGTATTTTGTGTAGGATGGAGATCGGATCTAATTTTCACTTAAGGAAAGTGGTCTCACGTCATTTTTTTCTCAATTTTTCAACCATCTTTTAATCACAACCAGAGAAAGCATTCTGATAACATCTTGGAGAGTGTGAATGAGGGCCTTGCTTAGCTAAATTTCTTAGTTAAAACTTAAAGCTAAACCACGTTAAAAAAAAAGTAGCTAGAAGAGAGGTTTTTGAATGTCCTCATCACAAAGAAATGATAAATGTTTAAGGTTATAGATATGCTAATTACCCTTATTTGGTCATTACACAATTTATACACATGTTGAAACATCACCTGTACCCCATAAATATGTACAATGACTACGTATCAATCACAAATTTTAAAAAATTCTGCTTTGAAAATCTTGTTAAAATGTTTGACTCGAGTCTCCACTGCCCTTTGTCCCCACCTTACAGATAAATGTAATGTAGCCATTGTGATTAGATCCTTGTTTGCCTCCTAAAGATTTAGTATAATATTAAGGAAGCCATAATAATAGCTATTACCTGATGATCAGATCGTGGAGGCCGCCAAACATATTTGCAGTTGTCCGGTCTCCTGTGTGCCTCCCCACTGCCCTCTTCCCTACCTTCTAGATAGTAATCCGAGGATAAACTTCTTCATGCACGTGCCAGGCGTGGGAGGCACTCAGAACTATTTGTGAATGAATTCTGTGGGTTCATTTGTGAATGCATAGCTCGTGTAAGGAATTTTCAGTAAACATCTTCAGTGCTCTGCAAACTCTTTGTGGCAGCATTAACTAAAGGAGTCAAAATCATTTAGCCATTGTAACACGAGAAGAAATAAGGAGATTGGGTTCCAAGCCTGATCTTCCAGGTCTAACTTGAGTTGTTTTCAGTGCTCATGCTGCGTGACAGTTCCATCTTCACCAGTAGGATCACTGGCCTGGATTGCAGGAAGCTCACAAATATATAGGGATTTCATGGGCCAACCTCTGAAACGAATGTGTTTGTTATTAAGATGATCTTTTGTCTGCTTCTAAATTGTTTTTTAGCAAATATTTTTGGTGAGTTGAGATCGTAATTAGTGGAATTTGCATTAATTGGTGTTTTCCCCACCACAATAATGCCTGGTATTTGGGATTCTATAGACTAAGGGAAACTCTAGGGCTTACAGGACTTATAGGATAACATCAATTTTGAGAATCAACCCAGCCTAATATAACTGGGACAAGTGAAATTCTTCCCAATTAGTAACTGCACAGATGATTGAAATTAAAGTTGGTGGTTCTAAAAGAAATACCTAGAGAATAAAAAGACAAGTTCATTAACCTTTGTAGGGGTAAAGAGAAAACTTTACCTTCATCCTCTGAAGGTTTGCTGAAAATCAACTGACAAAAGGCAGATTAATAAGAGAAAAGGCATAAAAATTTATTAAAATGCACAGGGGAAGAATATCTCAGAGTAATTAACCTACCACCCAAGGAGGTACAAACGCTTATATACCCTTATACTTGGGGGAAAGGGAAATGGGGAAGTGTAGATGATTTTGGGGGAGTATTAAATGATTTCTAGGGAAATTCAATGGGCTTGAAGAACATACAATGGCCTGGGACAAAGTCTGCTGGGCCCCCAGAGCAGACAACGTTTTGTGACAAAATCTGTCTTGGTGTGTTAGCAGACTTCAGCCTTTCTTCCTGCGATATGAATTCAGTGAATGAACACTCAGGGATGGGATCAGAGGTCATTGTTTTTTTGGTTGGTTTATTTTGTTTGTTTTTTTATTTAAGGGGTCCAGACTTTAGGTAGATAAGGGAACTTCAGAGAACAGCTTTAATCTACACTTGGACTAAGAAGAGTAAATATAATTTGCCAATGTCCGAAGTACATTATTATTTGAATGCTTTTATTTAAATTAAAGCACCCTTGATTTTTAACCAATTAAGGGATTATTTTATAATTCAGAAAGCAATATAAACATATGTGTATAAGAAATCTCCAGAAATTTTCCCTGCATATTTTCACTGGCTTTTACCCTGTAAAGAAAAGTGCCTATATTGCCTCTTTTCACTTTAAACTTAGATTGTGTTGGAACTCACAAAACAACACCCCAAAATGGAAGCCTGAGAATCAGCCTCAGAAGAAAAGATTTCTCTCTGACCTTCTCCTGCCCTCCTGTCTCCCATTGCCATTCTCCTCCAAGGCTAGCCATAGAAAATAGAATCCCTCTTCTGCAAGGTGGGTCACAGAAACCAGACCCTTTATGCCCAAAGCCAGCCATAAGACCTAAAAATGTTACTCTAAATTTCCCTCTGCCTTTCTATGTAAAACCTGGCCATAAGGAAATTATCTGACCTGCCTTCTTTGACTGTAGGTCATAAGACCTCCATTCTAGAGAGGGTCCCGTCCCATACCCAGAAGAAAGGAATACATGCTCAGAAAGGTCAAGAAGAATCTAGACAGTCAGGCCTCCCCAGTTTCTCCACCCAGTCTATTATCATTAGAGTATACGCTGTTTGTCCAATCATATTTCCGCATAATTGTCTATACTTTGTTCAGCTTAAGCATACAAATGGACAATTTCCCCTGTATCTTTGGGTCTTCATTCTCAAGGCTCCTGTGTACACATTAAATAAATTTGTATGCCTTTTCTCCAATTAATCTGCCCTTTTTGAGTTGATTTTTCAGTGAAATTTCAGAAGGCAAAGGGGAACTTTTCCCTTGGTCCTTATTGGCAATTACAATACTAATGCCTACAACTAACAGTGTTCCTTTCTATAAATATATATGAAGAAATCTGTATGTGTGTGTATATATATATATACACACACACACAATACACACACACACATGTACACAGAGAGAGAGAGAGATCATTCTACACATATTGTTCTGTCATGAATTTTGCTTAAATATACATATGGACAAATTAATGCATAAAGGCCTTTTTACTCTCTTTTTTACTTTCTTTGCATGAATGCATTGTGAATTATTTAAATGTTCTTTATTGATGCACATGCAGACTTGTTATTATTTGTTATTTTGGCTAAGTCCAACTATCCTGAAATGGATACCGCTATAGATACATTTTTTATGCATTTGTATGCGTTCTGTGGGAAAGATTGTTTGAAGTTGTTTGTAGTTAATGGGTGTGTAAAAATTGCCTTCCAAAAATGCATTTTCACCAACAATACATGAAAGTACTCATGTCCTCTGAGGAAAGAAAAGAACTTTTATCTGAGAAATGTGAGCCCTTGCAAATTATCAGGCCCAGAGAAGCATTAAAATGAGGCAGCAATCACATCTTCCCTTCCTCCTTTTGAGCTATGTGTTCATGTCTTAAAACTGCTTGCTATTGCCACGAGTAGCCATAAATTAATCTCATAATGCCACATCAGACACTATAACCCACATCTTATAGCTTAACAATGTATAGCCAATTACTAATTAATGTTATTTCTATAAACCAATGAGAATTCATGGCAAAAAAACTTTGTATCAGTCTGCTCCCTGTCCCCATTTTTTGCCTTTAAAAATCTGCTTGTAATAAAGGTCAAACAGAGCTCAGATCCAAGGTTACTTGGATCTGAGTCTCTGGGAAGTTGTCCTCATCTTAGAAGTAAACTCTTCGAATCATATTTTATGTTTCAGCCTCTTTTATATCAACATCTCTCATTCTTACCAGCCCTGGGTGTTTTGTTTTGTTTTATAAAGCATCAGTCTGACAAGTAAAAATGGCATCTTATTTATTTATTTATATTTTTGTGGTTTTTTTTAGACAGGGTCTCACTCTGTTACCCAGGCTAGAGTCCAGTGGCATGATCATAACTCACTGCAGCCTCAAATTCCTGGGCTCAAGCTCAGTCTCCAGAGTAGCTAGGACTGCAGGTGCACCACCCAGCCTGCTTAATTTTTATTATTATTATTATTTTTTGTAGAGAAGAGTTCTTGCTTTGTTGCTCAGGCTGATCTCAAACTACTGGCCCAAGTGATCCTCCCACTTCAGCTTCCCAAAGTGCTAGGATTATAGGTGTGAGCCACCATGCCCAGCTGGCATCTCATTTTATTAAGATTTACATTTTTCTAATTATGAGAGAGCTTGAATATATGTTTATTATCTTATGGCCAGGAAATGAATCTACTGTCAAGTGAGTTTTCCTTTGATTCATGCCTACACTCCTGGATTCAGCCAAATATACAGAAAGCCAGTATATCTGATCATGGGGAACAGGAGTATGTGTGTGGCCTGGTGTGTGTGTGTGTGTGTGTGTGTGTGTGTGTGTGTGTGTGTGTGTGTTTGGGTGTATGTATGTGTATACACACGAGAATAAAATCTACTGTGGACATGAAAGGCCATGTTAACTCTTTTCTGGTATTTTTTCTGGAAATTTATTTTTGCAAAAGCACACCTTTGTCTAAATAAAATTAAATGGAACCTAGGTCTTTTTTTTTTATACTAATATATAAAACTTTTATTTCAGAATTTCTCAAAATATCCTGTGAAATAAAAATAAAATCTTAAGCCCTCCCAACCAACTGAATGGATCCCCATGGCCAAGAAGACTCCATAAAAATTAAGTTTATAAACCATGATAGGACGAGAGGTCAGCCACGCCTCAGTACACCCCCTTCCTTACTAACTGATACTAGATTTCTTTTTTAAGAGTTAAATGGAAACCAGCCCTGGGAAAACAAAGATTGGAAGTCTCACTTCTCCACTGACTTTGACCGACCATCTGACACTGTGACCAGACTCCACTTCGTTTATTGCATTTTGACATGACAGCTGACTATTTTCACAAGGTATTCCTTCCTTATAATGCCCACCGACCATCGACTGGTGCTGGCTGAATTATGGAGGCTGTGCACAAAGTGCCTTTGTGCCTTCTGCTTCACTTTTTGACATATAAGGCCTAATCTTACTTCAGATTAATGTTAAGTCTCCACCCCAAAGTGAACATGGGATATATGATATATGTTTTCTTACCATGTATGTGGATAATCCCCCTTCATGAATATTCATAGCTCCTCCTATAACCTGTTAAATATATGTATCTAGTCAATCTATTTAGCCTAAATTCTTGTTCCACCCTTCATTCCTCTAAATGCCTGCTTTCAGTCTTGACTGGAGGCTCCATTTCACAGCCTGCAGATTGCAACTCTTTTTAGGAAATAAAGTTCTTCTTTCCAAATTTATAGACTTCATGATTTTTCAGTTAACAACCTTAAAATAATTTAGAGATGCCCTAAAGAATGTGGAGAAAGAAATATTATAAAACAAGAGCTTGGAATCTCTGCTTTAGAGAAAGTTGTAAGCATAAAATCACGTCTAGTTCTCAATTCAAAAAAATAGCCCATTACTCCATCAGCCCAGAGTTATTAAGCATTTGTGACATGCAAAAAGTAGGTTGGGAGGGAGATATAGAAATGAAAGTTACATTCCCTCCCTTCCAGGAGCTCACGGTTGTAGGGGCAGAGGGAAAGTTTCCTCTTTACCCTTGGAAGATTCACTGAAAAATCAACTCACAAAAGACAGATTAATTGGAGAAAAGGCAAACAAATTTATTATTTATGTGTACATGAGAGCCTTCAGAATGAAGACTTAACCCCCAGCTTGAACCCCCAGAATGAAGACTGTACTCTCAGCTTATACATCCTGAGAGTACAGAAAGAATGAGGGGCTTGGATCCTAGCCAAACAGGTTATGGAGAGGGGAGAAGAGGAATTCTGTTGTGGGGCAATAAATGATTACTAGGGAGATTAAATGGTTCAATAGATAGAGAACAGAGATTAATTTGTAAATAGTTCTCTTTGGAATTTGAGTGAATCTGAGAGACAGACATTATCTTGTGGAAGTGTCTGTTCAGATGTGGTTACATTCTTGGTCTTCTTGTCTGCAATAGATAATGAGATAACAGGGAGGGGAAGGAAAAAAAACAAATTGTTCTCCTTGGTGGGTCAGACTTTTGACACATAAATGAACTTCGGAGGACAACTTCATCTTGTTCTTCAGGAGAGATGGAGGAGGGTGGGTTAAGGTCAGAGAGACCTTGAGGTTCCTCAGTTCAGTGTGTCAAAATGCCATATTTTAGGGTATTGGTTTCTGAGCCCCAAAAGTCAAGAGGAGGAGGGAAAAGTGGAGAAGAGCATACATAGCCTCTGAGTGCTATGAGTGATGAATGCAGTGGAATCCCAGGTTCGCGGTGTTTGGGGCCTGCTGCCTGCTATACCATCTCCTGCAGGGGAGGAAAAATAATGTTCTCTCTACCTTCCATAGTCCTTACTTGGAACAAACGCCTGTAACAAAAGAGATTCACAAGATAAAACAAAAGTCTAGTAACACGTATACCTCATGTACACATGAGAGAAATCCAGGGAAAAATGAGTAAAGCTCCAAGAAGTGACTTGAGCTCAGGTTAAAATGGTTCACTGAAACAAAGAAAGCAGAGTGTTGGGGGTGAGGGGACAGTAATGAAGAGGTGTCTGGGAAAAGCAGGGCAAGCAGGGGTAAGGTTTGTTATGCGGGTTTGTCCCTGCCCTCTCCTGTGATGAGCGTTTTTGGTAGTTTAGAGCCATCATCCTTCTCTTCTTGGTACAGAGAGGGAGACACCCTAACAAACGGAAGTTTCCTTTATAGGTAGAAATGTCTCTTACAAAGGAATGACTTCTACTCTGTTTTTAAAGCTTTTTTTAATGTCTGCTGTTTCCCAGATTAATCAGCTCAAAATAATCCTTAGGCCAAAAAGGCATATTCTGGTCTCCTACAGGCATATCATGGTGCGGCATATACTGAATCCCACTACTACTCCATAACAGCTGTAAAATTTGTTCTAGAAAGAAATTTGCTTTCTGTGGGTGTGCACGTGTGTGTTTGTGCACACGCATGTGCGTGGATATAATAAATCTTCACTGACTTCGCTCATCTACAAAATGTATGACCAACTCCTATCCAACAATTTTAATATTGTTGTATCATAGTGAAAGCCAGAGAATGAAGAGGCAGATTACAGATCACGCCATAATTCAATTACAGAGCAACAGAAAAGGAGGGGATTAATAAAGGTGAAAGTTCCATGTTTGCAGATGAGTTGCTGCAACCAAAGAAAAATTAAGGCTTTTTCAGATTCCAGTAGTCACCGAGGTGAAGGTGCAGGAAGCAGAATGGAGAGGCTGTTAGGAGCGAAGCAGAAAGCAGACATTAACACAGACTGAATCGTCAACGCTGATAACACTTGAAGCCCCTGCTTTCAATTTCACTGGTTACTAGCACGGTTGAAAATTGTTGACATATTATTCCTCTATTATATTTGTGTTTTCAGGCTGCCTTTGCTCTTTCAGATGCAGGAAGTAGAGCTACAAATATAAAAAAGGAAAAATGTCTTTTTGTAGCATTTTGAGAAAACTAAGAAGTGAAAAGTGCTGGAAATTTTGCAAAACTTGTCCTTGATCAGTTTTGCAAACTCAAAAAATTTCCATATAATTTGAGTAAACAAAGAAAATACCTTTCACTGGCATTTCTGGTCCTCCCTCACTCATTCTGGTCATATCCTGGCCTTTGCATTCCTGAACGTCTTCCCAGGAACCCGCTGTTCCTTATTACTGATCTATTGTTCTGCTATTATAAACTTCTTAAAAGAGCTTTGTACACTTTGAAGATCTGAACAATGCATCTCAGGGAAAAAGGTGCAGACTAAATTGACGGCTGCAGATGGTTTGTGCAGAAAAGTAATATTTAGAGAAATAAATTGGGGTCTCAGTATAGGGACCTGGAATGTTTGGTTATGCAGTTTGGAGCTTATTGAATAGGCCTCAGGGATTAGCACAAAAAGAGTGCTGCTTTGGTGAGATTAATCAGATGTAAACCTAGAAAATGAACGTCGGATAGGGATAGGAGGAGATACTGAAGGCAGAGAGACTATCATAGAAATATGTATTACATAAATAGTACATAATACTACAGATATATTGCAGAAATACTATTATAGAAATATTACAGAAATACGAGGCGTAAACCCATATTTGAACTAAAATGGTATTAATGGAAGATTAAGAGCATATGTAGATTCATCATTCAATCATTGAGTTTTTATTGGACATTCGTGTTGGATGCTTTGAGAAGATACAAAGATGCATTAAGCACATTTAACCCTCCCACACCTTCTACAACTAATTACCACATTTTAAAAAATTAATTCAGGCATGACCTGCTGAACGCCACTTTGAGATTGGTACTCGGCTTCATGCTCCCACAGTCCTGGTGGTTTCCGTGGTCAAGCGCTCTTCAAATTGTCCAAATGATCTCCTTACATGCACGCCATCCTCTTTACACTGCGAGGGCCTGCCGGGCGGGAGCTGTTTCCCATTCAGCTTGCTACCTCTGAGAAGGTAGTGCAGTGCCTGCTCCAGAAGAGGAATCAGCATTGGCCAAAGGAACAATGGCTTCAAGTATGAAAGAAATCATGATTTTGGAACAAAGTATTGTTAGTGACTTTGGTTAGGAAAAGTGTTACTGTGTTGTATAAGAGCTGGACAAACACTGTACAGTTGGAAGTGTGATAGTTTTTCTTAGAAGAAATTGAGTTAATTTAATCACATGTTGCATGTGAGAAGATATTTGGTGTCTGGCATAAAGAAGTCAAAGGTATAATACAGTAGCAGGGAGAGCTCTGCAAAGATTTGGAGAAGGAAGATTAATTATTAGCTCTAAAGAGAGAGGAAAGATCATACATGGGGGAATGAAGGACTTGTATTGAAAGTCAAAGATATTGAAAATATGTAGGAAGTTGAATATAAGATAAATTGGGCCGTACAGTTCAGTTGGAGCTAGAACAATCCAAAGATTCTAGAGACCAATTTTGATGTAGCATACACTGTATGGCATAGGGCACACCTGCTGCTTAAGATGATACAGAAACCAGGGCATGGATAGTCCAGGAGGTAGCCATAGATATAGGATTTGCTCTCTAGTGAATGGTCCTGGATTGATTTATAGATGTCATTCATTTATTCATTCATTAATGCAACATTATTGAATGTTTATTAAGTGACTATCACAGTGTGAGAAATTGTGTTAGTTGGTACTAACAAATGTTTGATAAACAAATGTTAGAAGCTTTGAGGGCTACAGAAGAAAATAGATGCTCTATAACTCTACTTCTAAGTAGAATATAAGTATTTAGAAAGAAAGGACTAGGTAGAACATCCTTGAAAAGGCATCAATTCATTTTAGCCTTAAAGGTGAATAAAATCTTAGCAGAGTTTGGGAAGAGGAATTGTGGGAGAAAAATCTGGACATTAGGAAATGCAAAGATAGACATTTATATCAGAAACCAATAGATGTATCTCTAATAATGTTTGGGGCCCGATGTGGTAGTAGAGTAGGACGTGTGTGTAGCCTCCATTAAAGTGAAAATTCTGTTGGCAAGATGCCACTTCATACCAAGCGAAAGGTAGATGCAATTCAAGGTTGCCCAAATGTATGTGAGTATGTAGTCTCAGTTCATATTTTTGAAAATATCCTCAGAGAGTTCATTCCTCCCCCATAGCTAGCAATCTGCTTCTCACAGTGAGCCTCCATTTTATTCACAAAGATCATGATAAAAAGTAACCAACGGAACTGAAAGTCGATAAATCTGGGAAGAGCCAAGGGCCAGGTAGAGAAAGCAAGAGCCAGCGGCGCTTTCCTGCTCTTTAAGTGACTTTGGATTCTGTTCCCTTTTGAGTCTCAGTTTCCCCGTCTGTTAAAAAAAATCGAGCTCAATGATATCTCAAATTCCTTTTGGCCCTGAGTAACTTTATTTCTGTATTTTTGTTCACATTTGGTTAAAACACACTGAAAGAAAGTACATGACTTGGTCAGAGCAATATCTTTGGATGATTTTTTCCCCCAGATGATTTATAACTACATAGTGGGTAATTTAAAAACTAAAATAAACCCTGGGTAAAATCAAGTGATCCCAACATCCCATAATTCTATAGATTGAGTAATGACACAGTAACAAACTCTGAATTGCAGAACTGAGGTGGGAGTTCCTCTCTTCTCCCTGGGTGAATTAAATCAACCCAAGTCATCAGACCTTTAATTTCCATTTTAAAGTGAGAAAATAGACAAGCAATCATGTAAAAATATAATTACAGGGTGAAATAAATAAGGCAGAGTGTGTGTCTATGTGTGTATTTTAAATTACCCTTCTCCAAATAAAAGGCTTTAGAAAATTATTTCTGCAGAATAAGTTTCTCCACTATTCAAGAGACCTTCCTCAAATGTATTCAAATTTTGGTGAAAAAAATAAATAAAAGTGCATTTCCCAGCACTGAAGTAATAGGCAATCAGAAGGAAAGATAGATCTCAGCCATTATGTCCATACAATGAGTTTGATTGCCAAAGGTAATATCTCCAGTTATATGAGTAATTTTTACTTTAACTGAAATAATAGGCCAAGTTTTTTTTTTTTTTAAAGAAAACTATGGATAATCCTTATAAGCTCAGGCTTGCCAGCTTGTTCTACTGTTACTATTCAGAGTGTCATAAAGTGCTCATTAACTGATGCCAACTGACTGGGAAGCAAGTTGATAGATGCCTTCTCACTGGTGAGGATGTAGGCAAGGCTCACTTAACATCTGCTGCTTGGCTGTGCAGGCGGGAGCTTGGCGGGTGACAGCCGGCGATGGGTGCTGTCGTGCAGTAAGCAAGCAGGCTGCAGAGCCAGAGTTTGGCTTCTGTTTACCGCTCTTTCCCAGTGTAATGTGTGCAGAACAAAAGCAGTGGAATCTATGCACAGCCCTGGGTGTTCCCACACCTCCACATTACGTGAGTAAGGAACGTGGAACAAAACAGCGACATTAAGGGCATCACAGATTATTTAGCAGAAACCTGCTCCTTTTTTTCCTTGCAGTCAAACCGACAGCACCCCATCTCAGTAATGCAGGGGGCTTTAAGGTTTGCCTTGAGGTTTGCATTTGCCCCAGAAAGAGAGGAAGACTATTCTTTAGAAGATTGGGGTGTGCAGAGGTGAGGACATCAGCATTTCCCTCAGGCATTATGAGCTATCAGCGTGACTGCAACTCAGACTCAGTAATGTCAAGTATTTGCATATTTCTGGGAGATTTGAAAATAGACGGCTGCCAAGTTATTTAAAATATGAGTAGATAGTTTATGTGAAAATTCGTGGGGGTCCAAATTCACCACCTGGTGAAAAGGTTAACCCAAGCTGTATGCATCCAGGTATTCGAATAACAAAATTCTATTCATTCGCTCATTCATTCATTCACTGTACGAATATTTATGGAATGTCTGGTACAACAGAGAAATCAGCACAGAAAGTTCTGCTTTTGTGAAGTATATATTCTAGTAGATCCTCGTCATTTTAACATTTTTATAATTTAACATTTTATAGAGAGTTGTATACATACATACATGCACATACACACCATATTTTTTATCAGATAGAATTCTTAATAGCAAGAAATAACAAACAGGAAGCAATAACAGAAACTGACTACGGTTTGTTTAAATTGCAAGCAAATTACTGAAAGGGTATTGGGTAGCTCATAAAGTTGTACAGAGTGCTAGGGAACCAGGCCTAGATAAAAAGCAGGAAAAAAGAACATGGCCAGTAACCACCCCAGAGCCATCATGTGAGGGCGCGGCCACCACCATAGCTGAGCAGAGGATGTCGTAGCTCAGCCCTGGAGACTGCATGCTGCCACTGAGGACCATAACCCTCTAAGCCTGGGATTTCGAAGCTGTCACCTCCACTGTGCCTGTTTCTCAGGGTCACAGCAAAGATGCAAGTCTCAGGGAGGCATGTTTGGTTGGCTAAGGCTGGTCAAACTGAACTAGAAATTGAGTCCTAGTAAAGTCCAAAATGTGTTTGGTCAATGTCAAAAGCTGCAAAGCAGGTAGATCCTTCCCACCGCCTTTGATTGTAGCTTCACAAGGACAGGACATGTTTGATTTCACCCCTGCCATCTCAGTTCTTAGCATAACACAGGCCATATAGCGGATGCTTATTAAATGTAGGAATGGAATTATTTATTAGGTGTGGTGGTGAAGACAGCTTTTTCCTCCACACATTTGCATCTTTTTATTCTCTCTCAGGTTTGAATCAGCTCTCGGTGCTTTATTTAGGTTTCTAAAGGCCACTAGAATAGGATGAGTCTTTAGTCTCTTCCGCATCATCCTGGGACTCAGGGGCCATGGAGCTCCTAAGTGTTGAGTGTACCCAGAAAACAATTTCTTGTCCCAGGAAGGAAGCCCACAGGGGAAATGAGGCAGAGACAGCAGAGCTGCTGCTGCCAGAGCACTGAGAAATATCAACTCTTCCTGTTCGTCCTCCAACACAGGGCAACAGGTTTGCATCTATGCCTTTCTGGTAACTGTTTAGTGACACTGAGTTCTGTTGCCCTGAAAAAGTCGCTTTGAGATTCAGGGTGGTCTGCACCAGAAGAAAAGAATGGCGTGATATTAGTGTCCCATCCTCAAGGAGACTCAGTTCTTAGAAGGCTCATTATTCAGAGCAGACATTTAATCAGGGGGAGTTGAGTGTCAAGGTCAAACTCCTTGACATGAGCCAGTGTGAAGAGACTCTCCTACTTTTCAAGCTAATGTCATGTGTGCCATAAATCTTAGAAAGTTAAAAAGAGGGTGGGACTTGCTAGGTATTAAATTTAGTAGCATTTTCTCATAGCTCTAAGACACCCTCCTTCTTTGCTATTAGAGAACTTCTCAGAACCTTTAGGATTCTAATTACTATGCACTCAGCCTGGAAGAAATTAACATACAAAGTTCAGGAAGCATAAAGTTTGCAAGAGAGAACTAGTACAGTTTACATTTCTAAACAACAACAAAGACAAAATACTGTCTTCCTGTAACACATAGTCCTATTTCTCCACCTTCCAAATATAACAAAACACCGGCCCATGGATACACATACAGACACATGCACGTACACATGTATACACATATGTATATGGGAACACACATTGTGCACCACAAACTACATTCAGAGGAAGAGGACGAAAAAGAATCCACATTTATGTGATGCCTATAATGACAAAGTGGAAGTTGCTTTTACTTGCTTTCTCATTTATTCATCACAGCAAAGTTGGCAGTTATATAAAAAAATTACTGTTATTTTTTATTTTACAGAAGACATAGCTGAGGCTCAAAGAGGTTGCATAATCCACTCAAGCCAACTCAGCTTATCAGTGGCAGAGTCTAGATTTCTACCAGGGTCTCCTGGATACAAAGCCACTGTCTTTTCCTTTAAATCTGCAATCCTCAACCCCTAGGCCCCGGAACAGGACCAGTCTGTGGCCTGTCAGGAATGGGACCTCACAGCAGGAGGTGAGTAGAGGGTGAGCAAGAGCGAAGCTTCATCTGTATTTACAGCTGCTCCCCATTGCTCACATCGCCAACTGGGCTCCGCCTCCTGTCAGATCAGTGTCAACACTAGATTCTCATAGAAGTGTGAACCCTACTGTAGACTGTGCATGTGAGGGATCTAGGTTGTGCTCTTTATGAGAATCTAATGCCTGATGATGTGAGGTGGAGCTGAGGCGGTGATGCTAGCGCTGGGGAGCGGCTGCAAATACAGATTATCATTAGCAGAGAGGTTTGACTGCTCAATAAATGTAATGCGCTTGAATCATCCTGAATCCATCCCCTCCCCACTGTGGTCTGTGGAAAAATTGTCTTCCATGAAACTGGTCCCCCAAAAACGCTGGGGACTGCTGCTTTAAACCGTTGTGCTAGCCTGTATGTTCTCTGTCATTTGGCATCCATGATCTTCAATAGTATTACACTCTTGTCATGATCAGACACACCCAAGAGGGAGAAGCTGTACTTTTTCCAGAATTTACTTTCAATGTGCTCTAAATGATGTCTTTGATATACACCATTCGAATATCATTTATCATCTGTTGACATTTAGCGGACATCTCTTGGGTACATTCTTCCATCCTGTGCTTGACGAACTTTGCCACATTTGGAGAGTGATCGACTATGAGCAAGTCTGGGATCTAGACAAGGCGGCTGTGCAATTGCAGTCAAATTCCTCAAGGAATAGCTAAAGCTTTTCATTCCCATTTTTCATCTTGCTTCGATTCCAGATTCTTCTTCATCAATGACAGATCACTTTAGTCTCCTCCTGGGAAATTTCCCCCACCCTTTTTATTATTTTGAAGTAATGTGCCACATCTTTTCATCAAACTGCAAAAACTCACCTGCCACAGTTGGACTTCAGGATGTCCAGATAAACAACAAGCAAACAAGACTTCAAATCTTGAAGCCCACTTTTCAGAAGCCATCCATGGGTTTCCTCAATACCCAGCCAAGAAAGCGAGTTCATTTACAGGCAATAGCTATGGTCTAGATGGCTAAAATTAAGTTTTCAGCCCCAGAAATGGAGAGTCATTGAACAATCGAAAATATATTTTGGAAATAGACATAAAGGAGTTTGCCTATGAAATGAATGATTAAACCTATGAATAGGAATGAGAGACTATAGAAAAAAGAAGCTTCAAGGACAAAGCTTTTTTTCCAACAACCGAGATGACAAAGAACAGAAGGTGTATGTGAAGCCGGGAAACCTATTGTTCTTTTTTGATATTAAAATACATTAAATTCAAGTTATTAGGTATCCAAATGAAAATGTTGATTAGCCCATTAAAATTTATGTCATGCTTACTGGAGAGATTAGGCTGGAAACACAAATTTGAAAATAATTGGTGACATAAAAACTAAATGTTTTACATAAATGTATGTCTTATTACAAGAAGTAGTAATAGTCAAATATATTACATACATATGTATAGTTGAATACTGCTATCTATGATGTCCAATTAGTATAAATGCTCTCTGGAGATTAAAGTCTATATTCGCAGCAATTTTTAAAACAAAATCTACAAAAGTTCCATTTCCATTGGTTTCCCTACCTGGATATTTTGAAGAGCTGACTTGTCAAGAAAACAGAAGGATGTTTGATAAAGCAGACTCTTAAATGTTCTTTTTAAAGAACATTGCTGGACTTCGGGAAGAGATATTACCAATTACTGTTAAACACATCCTTGAACTAAAACGTAAGTGGGAAAGAGTGAGCAGCAGATTAATTCTAAAGCTGAGGTTGTCCTGGGGGCAAAAAATGACACCACTACAGGGATCAAGAAATTAGAGTTGGACTCTCAATGTGTGTGTGTGGGGGGGCGGCAGAATCTTCAAGGAGCATTTTGGCCAGGATCCTTAAAGGATCATCTTCTTCCCACAAAATCTAGATCCTGGCATAAACAAATAGATTTCCTTTCTGGTTGTTAGCATCCCCAGTTAAGGCCCTCAGGATTATGCAGAGAAAGATCAACCATATATAGATTCACAATCAATTTTTACCAGATGTATAGTAAACTAGTCAGGAGTGAGCGAAGAAGCAAATAACTGCACATTTAGGTACCCAAGACACTAGATATTGAAATTGTCAAAAGCAGAATATAAAATATCCATACAGGAAATATTTTAAGGTATCAAAAATAGGATCACTGAACAAGTCCATGAGTAAAATACTATCAAAATGATTAAATTGTAATAATAAAGAAAACAAACAATGATTTAAACTCTTTACACAAATTAAACAGTAGGCTCTCCTCATGACTCAATAAGTGAGCCATGCCAAACCTTCAGGAATGCATGATTTTAATCACATAAAATTATTTCTGATATGAAGAGAATAAGAAATATTCTCCAACTCATTCTACATTGATGATCTAAATTTGGTAAGAGAAACAGGGCAATAAAAGAAAATGACACAATTTCCCTCACGAACTTAGAAAAAAATCAAAATGTTAACAGAATAAATCTTGCTGTGTTTGTAAACAATAATACATGATGAATAATTTGGCTTTATGTCAGGAATTCAAGGATGGATCAATATTAGAAAATCTCTGGAAATTATTTACCACAATTACAAATTCAAATAGAAAATATTTAAGATGCAGAAAAACCATCTGATAAAGTTTAAGATTATTCATGACACTTTATTAAATTGGAAATATGAAAAGACTTTCTTAACCTCATATAGTATACCAATCCTAAACCTACAGAAAATATTATTCTTTTTAGTGAAACATATTAGAGGTATTTATCTTCAATGTCTTACCCTGTACAATGAAAGCATAAAATGTAATTGGAATATATAAGGAGTAGAAAGGAAAAAATAAATTTGTTATTAGTTACCAACGATATGACTGACTATATAAAAACTCAGAGGCTCTGTAGGCAAATTATTAGAATAAATAAATGAGGTTAGCAAGGAGGCTAAAAAAATATTAATTTCCATGTACACAAAAGAAATAGATAGTTTAAGTAAATGAAATATAAAATCATTAGTAGTAAGAATTAAGGAACTATCTTATAAACAAAGGCAAATGGCCAAGCTGGGCTCATACGGTAGGCACGCTGAAGCAGTGATATTCGGGAAAACATTCACGAAGATGAAACAGTATGTGGTGCGCGTTTCCCCTTGTGCTGCCATACTCTGAGCCAATGCACTTCAGCGTTCAAATTCCAACAGAGAAATCCTAATTTTCAAACTATGAGGAATAGGAAATGCAACTCAGGGTTAGGAAAGTACCGGTTTTTTTTCTTCCTTGATCAGTGGCCAGGATACAATCGAAGTCTGACTCGGCTCCAGCTCAGCCATTGCAGTTAGTGAATCACTTCGTGTGATCAGGGGTTAGTGGTCCGAGACTTAGTGGGTGATCAGGATTGATTAGCTTAATCCAGAGGTTTTAAAACTTGAGCATATATCAGAATCATCTGTAGGCTGTGTTAAATCACAGATTTCTGGATATACCCCAGAGTTTCTGATTTATTAGATCTGTGATCTGGTCTAAGACTTTGTATTCCTAACATATTTCCAAATGATGTTGAAGCTGTTGGTCCTAGGAACACACTTTAAAACCAACTGCCTTAAACATCTTGTCATAGACAATTTGGATGACATTCTGCAGGAGGGTCAAGCACTTATGTAGTAAAAGAGTAAGATAAGGAGAGTATATGCACTGAATAACAAAGATTATTATAAAGTTACATTAAAGAACCAGTGAAGGGATAGGAAAATTGAGTACTGATAGTGATTCTAGATACAGATTCATGTGTGTATACAAATTTAATAAATTAAAAAGAGGCAGCATTGCAGATCACTGGGAAATAGGTGTACTATGTAATAAATGGAGCAAGGACAATCGTTCCCAATACAAAAGAAGAAAAATAACATGGATATCTATATTATATCATTTACAAAATAAAATCATATGAAAGGCAGTTTTAAAGTGAATATGGAGAATAGCTTGGTGAACTCATGGTAGAAAAACATTTCTTAATCAAACGTAAAAATATTAACTATAAATAAGAAGATGGTTAAATTTTATTACATTATAATTTAAAATCCCTGATTATCCAAGTATTCTAGCATAAAAGCAAAAGGATAAGCCACAAAGTGGGAGGAGATATTTAAACCATACATGTATATGAAAGTAAAATATAAATAACTTCTATAAATCAATTAAAAAAATGACAAAGAAAATGCCCTATGTCCTGGATCCTTACCCACAACTGGAGCTGAATTAGGTTTGAGATTGGATGTAATTTTGGACGGTAAATTTGTGTGATTATTAAATCTAGATTTAGATATGAGATTTTTTTTTTTTATTTGGGGCTAATGCTGTAATCAGAAGAGACTCTTAGGAACCTTGGGAGAGAATGGATGTATTTGTGCATTTGGGATGGATATAAATCAATGGGGATTAAAAGTAGACCATAGAAGAAAGACTTTTAGGAAGGCACTCCAGGTTCCCTCGCCCTGGGGTACATGCTCTTACAGGTCTCCTCCCCTTGGGGGTGGATGAGATCTGTGCAAGTGATAAAATAGTCATTCCTATGATTACATTATATTACATAAGATTCAGTCTTAGCCAACAGGAGTGAAATTTGCCATCTGGTTTTGAAGAGGAATTAGCCAATGGAATAAGGTAAGAAAGATAGATTAGAGATATAAGAATTGAAAACATATATGGAAGTAATACCATCTTAATTTGTAGATGATATAATAATACTACTGGCAAACCTTAGAAAATCAGTAATAAAAATAACCCAAAAAGACAAAAATTTTTAGTAAGGTAGGAAGATATAAAATTGATACATAGAAATCAATAACTTTCACATACCCAAAGAATAACTAGTTGGAAGATATTAAATATAATGTTTGATTAAATTGCATTTTCAATAATAGCAAGAAAAAGATACTTGGAAATAAATTTCATAAAAAATGTGTACCACCTATATACAAAAACTTTAAAACACTCCCAAAGGACAAGTAAACATGAACTAATAAAATTATTGAATAGGGTAACTCAATATTGTAAAGATGTCAGTTCTTCTAAGGTAAATGAGATAACTAATTCATTCTCAATAAACATTCCGACTTTTTTTTTATGGACTATACAAGTTCATATGAAAAGCATACACACAAAAAGAGCAGGAAAATATTTAAAAAAAAAGCTATAGGAAGGAACTAGCTTATCAGACATACTATAAATCATCTATAAAACATACTGTAAAGCTTTACTAATTAGATTACTATAGCACTGGCTGGCGACTAGATAAACAGACTAGTGGCGAAGAAGAGAAAACTTATACACACGAAATTTCAGTGTTTGATAAGAATTGGTATCTCAAAACACTGTACTGTTTAGAACACTGCTATCAGTTGTACTTACTAAGAAAAGGTAGTGGAACAACTGGTTTGTATTTAAAAAAATAAAAGTTAGATCTACCCCTCTATCATATATAAGAATAAACATATCAGGGAACTTAAAAAGAATTTAAACCATCTATGCATTTGAAAAAAATGACCTATTTCCTTTATAACCTGGGTATAGTTAAAGTTTTCCAACAGTGATTCAAAATCCATTTATAGTAAAAGGAAAGATTGATAAATATGGCTATAAATAAGTGAGGGGGGGAACTTTGCATTAAAGAAGAAAAACAGACTTTAAAAAATATCTGATTTAAAAATTGGCAAAATGATGGTTATTTTTCACAAAAATAAGGATAATTTCTGGGAGAGAGGCAAGATGGCAGATGAGAAACAAATCCAGCCAGAGTGTCTCTGCAAGAAGGAAAGATTTTAGATGAAAGTGAAAAAAACAAACAGGCAGAAAAACATAGATTGGATGAGGGTCGGAAGGAAGGGTGCCTCAACCTACAGAAGACTCCACAGGAAGAGGTTGCAGAGCAGAACTGGAAGGAGAAATGCATCATCAGCAGGGTCTAAACCCTGAGAGGCTTGGAGACCAGTGACAAGGGTAGGCGGAGCTGTTAAATTTCTTGTCTCTTGCATCTTAGACTGCTGGTGGGCTCTCAAACTGCTGGAGACACCTGCCAACACCAGCCTAGAGATGGCTTCTGCCAGAGAGTGGTCAGCTTCTTGTGAAAAGAACACCAGGCTCCCAGCTCCCTCAGGACATGTCCTGCCCCACAGACCTGAGCCCATCAGCAGGCACCATATTGCTTCATTCTCCCCTCCCCCTCCCCTACCCATGGGAGACAATTTAGCCACCACCCAGAGGCATCCACAGGGAATAGGACCTATCCTTTTGGGGCCTTTCAGTGGACTGAAGGGCACTCTGACTGTGAGCTCCCTACCCACCAGTCCTCCCTAGTGCCGCTTGCCTGGGGACTCCAGCAGAACTGGGCAAATCCCGAGATAGAGAGAATTGATCCAGCTTGGGCACCCCCGTGGGTGATTTGAGACCAGAATTTTTCTCCCTGGCAGGGTCAGGGGTTGATCTATGGTGCCAGGGGGAAATTCCTGAAGGCCAAATCCTATACATCCAGGTCTTGATCACATTGCCTGGGGGGCACAGAAGGGATATTTGTGAAAAAGTCTATTGAGGTGGGTGTGCCTTCAGAGGCAGATGAGAGTGGGTCTGAGCTGCAGCATGCTTGAGGGACAACCCTCCCCCCATGGGAGGGCAGAACTTCAAGCTCAGGCAGTGAACGAACTTGATAACAAAAAAACTATATGGAAGAGTAATATAACGAACAGTTGCTTCTTTGAAAAAATAAACAAAATTGACAAGTCTGTTGCTAGATTAATGAAAAGCAGAAAGGAAAGGACTCTAGTAAGCTCCATCAGGAATGACAAAGGAGAAATTACAACTGATATCACGGAAATACAAAATATCATTTATGAATACTATAAAAACCCATATGCACATAAACTGGAAAATGTGAAGGAAATGAACAAAATTCTTAGAAAGACACAGCCTCCCTAGGCTCAATCAGGAAGAAATAGAAGTCCTGTACAGACCAATATCAAGTACAATAAATTGAAGCAACAATAAAAAACCTTCCTAAAAAGAAAAGCCCTGGACCAGATGATTTCACATTTGGATTTTACCAGACCTACACAGAAGAACTGGTGCTTATCCTGCAGAAATTAGTCCACAACATTGGGAAGAAAGGAACCCTGCCCAACATGTTTATGAAGCCAACATCACCCTGATATCAAAACCGGGAAGGGACACAGCAAAAAAAGAAAACTACAGACCAATACCCCTTGTGAGTATGATTGCAAAAATTCTCCACAAAATCCTACCAAACCAAATTCAGGTGCTTATCAAAAAAATAATCCATCATGACCAAGTAGGCTTCATCCCAGGGATGCAGGGATGCTTCAACATATGCAAATCTATAAATGTAATTCACCACATAAATAGAAGCAAAACCAAATACCATATGATCCTCTCAATAGACACAGAAAAAACATTTGAAAAATTCAGCACCCTTTTATGACAAAAATGCTTAATGAATTAGTCATAGATGGGACTTATCTAAAAATGATAAAAGCCATATATGACAAACCCACAACCAACATCATACTGAATGGGGAAAAATTGAAAGCATTCTTGCTTAGAACTAGAACCAGACAAGGTTGTCCTCTATCAACACTTCTGTTCAACATAGTGCTGGAAGTCCTAGCCAAACCAATCAGACAACAGAAGGAAATCAAGGGCATCCAAATATGGGCAGAAGAGGTCAAGCTATCGCTCTTTGCTGATGATATAATCTTATATCTAGAAAACCCCAAAGATTCTGCCATGAGACCACTGGAATTCATAAACAAATTCAGCAAATCTCAGGTTACAAAATTAATGTGCAGAAATCAGTAGCATTCCTATATACCAGCAACAGCCAAACTGGGAACCAAATCAAAGACTCAATATCCTTCATAAAAGCAACAAAGAAAATAAAATACCTAGGAATATATTTAGCTAAGGAGGTGAAAGACCTCTACAGGGAGAAGTATGAAACACTGAAGAAGGGAATAGCAAAAGACGTAAATTGGTGGAAGACCATACCATGCTCATGGGTCAGCAGAATCAACATTGTTAAAATGTCTATACTACCCAAAGTGATCTACAGATTTAATGCAATCCCTACTAAAATACTAATATCATTTCTCACAGATCTAGCAAAATAATTCTATGCTTCATATGGATCCAAGGAAGACCGCCCCCCCCAATAGCAAAAGCAATCTTAAACAAAAAGAACAAATTGATAGGCATCAATTTACCAGACTTCAAGCTATACTACAAGGCTATAGTAGCTAAAACAGCATGGTGCTGGCACAAGAACAGAGACGTAGACCAATGGATCAGAACTGAGAACCCAGATATAAAACCATCCTCATATAGCCACCTAATCTTTGACAGAGCAGACAAAAACATACACTGGAGAAAAGAATCTTTATTCAATAAATGGGGCTGGAAAAACTGGATAGTCACATGTAGAAGACTGAAACAGGATCCGCACCTCTCACCTCTCACAAAAATCAACTCACGGTGGATAATAGACTTAAACCTAAGGCATGAAACTATAAGAATTCTAGAAGAAAATGTTGGTAAAACTCTTATAGACATTGGCCTAGGCAAAGAGTTTATGAAGAAGACCCCAAAGGCAATCACAACAACAACAAAAATAAATAAATGGGACCTGATTAAATTAAAAAGCTCTGCACAGCCAAGGAAATTATCACAAGAGCAAACAGACAACCTACAGAATGGGAGAAAATATTTGCATGCTACACATCACATAAAGGGCTGATAACTAGAATCAGCCTCAGAATAGACCTCAGAATATCAGCTAGAAAAAATCACACAACCCCATCAAAAAGTAGGCAAAGGACATGAACAGAAATTTTTCAAAAGAAGACAGACTAACGGCCTACAAACACATGAAAAAATGCTCAACATCTCTAATCATAAGGGAAATGCAAATCAAAACCACAATGAGATAACACTTAACTTCAGTAGAATGGCTTTTATCAGAAAGTCCTAAAACAATAAATGTTGGCATGGATGCGGAGAGATAGGGACATCATACACTGCTGGTGGGACTGCAAACTAGTACAACCTCTGTGGAAAGTAATAGGGAAATACCTCAAAGAGCTAAAAGTAGAACTACCATTTGATCCAGCAATCCCATTACTGAGCATCTACCCAAAGGAAAAAAAGACATTCTATAAAACAGACGTCCTCACCCAAATGTTTATAGCAGCACAATTCACAATTGCAAAGATGTGGAAACAACCCAAGTGCCCATCAATATATGAGTGGATTAATAAATATGGTATATGTATATCATGGAGTACTACTCAACCACAAAAAAGAATGGTGATACGGCTCATCTTGTATTATCCTGGATGGAACTGGAGACCATTCTACTAAGAGAAATATCACAAGAATAAAAAACAAGAACCACATATACTCACCATCACATTGGTATTAACTGATCACTACTTATGTGCACATATAGTAGTAACATTCTTTGGGTGTTGGGAAGATGGGAGGGGCGAGGAGGGAATGGATATATTCAGACCCAATGGGTGCGGTACACATGGTCTTGGGGATAGACACACTTGAATCTCTGACTCAGGTGGGACAAAGGCAATATATGTAACCTAAACATTTGTACTCCTGAAATACCTGAAATTAAAAAAAAATGAAAAAGGATAATTTTCCATAAACACATCAAATGTGTTTATCCTCACTCACAACTAGAAAATACAAAAGGAACATACTTAATATACCTATAAATTTAGGATAAATTCAAGATGATTACCAGATCTCCTCAATACATTTGCCAGAAGCAATATTATTCCTGTAACAATTAGCTCAGCTAGATGGTGGATCCTGATTTCTAAATACTGCTCTTCAGTATTTAGAAATACTGAAATAACCAAGCCTGAAATAACCAAGCCTTCTTTTACAAATGGCTTGATAACTGATTGGTCTTTTCCTTTCCGCATGTAAATCCCATCACCTTGTGTCCAGCAATCCCCAGGTTATCATTTATGTCTCCTGACAGCTGGTTCCCATCGAACATGTGGGTTATCACAATTCCGCATGCTTGGACTCCTGAGGTTTACTAAAGTATGGAGCAGGGAAAGTACAGGATGAGCCTGACATATCTTATTTTGACAGAAAGTAAGATTATGCTAAAATTATAATGGAGGCATGTCAAAAGGACATAGGAGTAAACTTGAAGGGACTCTTGCTGGGAAAATCTGGTCCAATTCAAGCATCGAAATAAATAATATTATAAATGGATCATAAATCATAGAATCAAATGAGAGTGCATAAGTTTGTATTAATGTAAATAAACACATACACAAATAAATGAGGAAAAGGGAAATGTTCTCCCTTAGAATATAAGGCAAGGGAAAAGTTCTCCCTTAGAGTGTAATGCAAACTAATAAACATAGAAGTGATGATGGAATTAGAAAATTATCATTTGGCAAACACCACAGTAATAACTATGTAAGTCAAGAATCACCAATAGATATTAAACTAGTAGATGAAATTTAATGAGAAGCAGAATATTTGCATAGTCAAATTATCTTTCCACAATGTACTTATTAATTACAAAGGAGAAACAGTAAATTTACAGTGACATAATATGAAAGACACAACTTCAACCAAAGTGATCAAAGGCATCCTTAACTGAAGTGATCAAAAGTAACCTTACAAGTAATAGTGTAGGAAATAATATGTAACTCCTGACACTGATACGATGTACCAAGAAGGACAAAGTATCACTTTTATTCTCAGGAAAAATGCATAAACTGCATATAATCACAAGGAAACTTTAAACAGAAATTGAGAAACTTTCTATGAAATAAGTGGCCCAAATTCTTAAAAATATCAAGGCAATGGACAATTCAGATTAAAGGGAACTGAAGACACACACAACTCTATACAATGTAGAATCCTGAATTGGTTCTGGAACGGATTTTATTTTTCAGTAAAAAATTCTGGAGCATCAATTGGTAGAACTTGAATAAGAATGATAAATTAATTCTAATATATTGCATATACTAAATATTAATTCTATGATTTTGATAATAGCTGTTATAAAACACAATGTTTCTGTTTTTAGGAAAGATACATTTAAGTATTTAGGAGTAAGGGGGCATTATGTCTCTAACTTACTTTCAAATTGTTCAGAGAAAGAATTAGAGAGAGATCAAATCTAAGATTTAGAATTAGAGAATAATAAACAAAATGCAGTTTTAAAATATTAACACTGGACAATCTGGGTGAAGTGTATATGGCAGTTTTTGTATTATTTTTATATTTTTCTCTAATTCAGAAATTATTTCAAATGAGATAGTATCAAAAACGAAGTAGATTCCTGAGGCACATTTCAGACTTAGTAGATTCTGTTGCAATGATGTCAAAGAACCTGCATATTTTACAAACTTCTGGTTTGTTTTAATAAACAATAAAATGTATGCATCATTGCTATAAAAACCAAAAGCTAAAACAGAGACAAAAAAACAACAACAAAAATTTAGTAGGTGTCTGATCTAGCTTCCATTTTTCAGTTACCACATCAAAATTTTTTCTTTTTCTTTTTTTTTAAATTTCAGAATATTACAGGGGTACGAACGTTTTATGGATGAGCAGAATCACATTGTAAAAATGTCTACACTATCCAAAATGATCAACAGATTCAATGAAATCCCTATTAAAATATCAACATCATTTTCTGCAGATCTATAAAAAATAATTCTATGTTTCGTATGGAACCAGAGAAGACTCCATATAGCCAAAGCAACCTGAAGCAAAAAGAATAAATTGGGACATGTTAAATTTTTTTCTAGGCAAAATTTTAATTTATACATTTACTTCTCTTTTACTTTAATGGCAACTACCTTGAGGCCATGAGGGTTGGATAAGAAGGACACACTCATCATCAGATCTTTCCTGTGGGGCTGAATCTTTGTACCTTTGTAGCCCAAAGGCTTTTTCCTATCACTTAGATCTAGAAAAAACTTAAACCCTTTGTAGCCCTCACTTTTTGCACTCTTTTCATATTCACTTTTATTTCTACTTCCAAGTCAATTGATTCTTGCTTTCTTCTATTGTTAGCCTTAGAAGTAACTCACACACTACCAGTATTCATTTTCTACCTTTCTCCTTAGAACCATACCCTGAAGAGGTTCTTGGTCTGTCTTCCAAATGGTTGCAGGGACTCAAGGTGCACCAGACACCTGGCTTACAGGGTCATCCTGGGCATTCATATCCCGCCAAAACTAGGTAAGAGAAAGGGGATTGTGATTGGCTGGATTCTATAGGCAAAAGCTGGAGTGTCGCCACAGGGCACATGCCCCTGCTTTTTATTTGTCACAACTCTGTCAAGTTCTAACCTAACCGCGAGGCAACCTATAGAACAAAATGCAGCTTTTTGTGCAGTAGGGAAAGAAAATTACCTTGATGATCATCTAGCCAATCTGTACTTTATACATCAAGTGTTTAAGATTTTTCTCATTTCTTTTAAACTTTTATATGTTCTCAAATAGCTAACTCTGTTTTGAATAACATGTAGGTGTTTTTTTCTAAAAATTTTGAAAATCACTTTTTATTATGGTAAATTATACATCATAAAATTGATGACTTTAACCATTTTTAAGTGTACATTTAAGTGACATTAAGTACATTCACTTTGCTGTGCAAACGTCACTACCATCCGTCTAGAGTTTCCAAACTGAAACGCTGTACCTCTTAACCAAGAATTCCCAATTCTCTACTTCCCCAATTCTCTAGCAACCACCATTCTATTTTCTGTCTCTATGAATTTGACTGCACTAGATACCTTATATAAGTGGAATCATACAATATTTGACATTTTTGGTTTTCATTTAGCATAATTTCTTTAAGATTCATCCATGTCGTAGCATATATCCTAATTTCATTCCTTTTTGAAGCTAAATAATATTACATTGTATATATCTACCACAGTTTGCTTGTCCATTTATCCAGTGATGAACATTTGGATAGTTTTCATTTTTTTTTGGCTATTGTGAATAATACTGCTATGAAAATTGGTGTACAAATACCTGTTTTAGTCCCTTCCTTTAATTGTTTTGGGTATATACTCAGTAATGGAATTGCTGGATCATATGGTAATTCTATGTTTAATATTTTGAGTAACATTCATGCTGTGTTCCACAGTAGCTGTACCATTTTATATTCCCACTTCAATGCGTAGGGATTCCAACTTTTCCACATCCTCGGCAACACTTGTTCTATCAGTTTCTTTAGTAATAGCCATCCTAACATGTGTCAGTGCTATCTTACTGTGGTTTTGATCTCTTCTGACTACTAATCAGTTATGTTAAGCTTCTTTCCATGTGCTTATTGGATATGTATATATTGTTTTTGGGGAAATGTCTATTTAAATCCATTGCCCATATTACAATTGGGTTTTTTGGATTTTTGTTGTTGAATTGTAGAAGAGTGTTTTGTGTGGTGCCATAAGACATGTGTTTTATACATATTTTCTACCATTCTTTAGGTTTCTCTTTAGCTCTCTTCATGGTATCCTTTAATGCACATTCTTTTAAAAATTTTAATATATCCAATTTATCTATTTTTTCTTTTTTTTTTTTTTTGCCTGTACTTCTGGTGTCAATTTTAAAAATTATTGCCAAATACAATGTCATGAACATTTTCTTCTCATTTTTGTCTAAGAATTTCATAGTTTTGCTCTTATGTTTAGGTCTTTAATCTATTTTGAGCTAATTTTTATATGGTGTAAAGATCCAAATTCATTTTTGCATATAAATATCCAGTTTTCTCAATAACATTTGATTTAAAAAAACTGTCTTTTCCCCATTGAATGATCTTGGCACCCTTGCCAAAAATTGTTTGACCATATAAGCAAGGGTTTATTTCTGGACATTCTGTTTTATTCCATTGATCTATATGTCTGCCTTTATGCCAGTACCACATTCTTGATTACTGCAACTTTGTAGTAAGTTTTGAAATTAGTAAGTGTGAGACCTACAATTTTGCTATTCATTTTCAAGATTATTTTGGCTATTTGGAGTCTCTTGAGAGTCCACATCAATTTTAGGATGGAATTTTATTTTTCTTCAAGAAACATCATGGGGATTTTCATAGGGACTGTTATAAATCTCTTAATCACTTTGGATAGTATTTACATCTTAACAAAATTAAGTCTACATCCATGAACATATTAATAATGTATATTTCATTTATGTGTGCCTCCTTGATTTCTTTAAGCAACACTTTGTAGTTTTCATTGTACAATTTTTCATCTTTTTGGCAAAGTTTACTCCTACGTATTTTATTATTCTTGATACTATTGTAAATGGCATCGTACTCTTATTTTCCTATCTAGAGTTTTCATCGTAAGTGTATGAAAATGCAACTGTATTTTGTGTGTTGATTAATAGCATGAAATATTGCTGAATGCATTTATTAGTTCTAACGTTGTGTGTGTTTGTGTGCATATGTGTAATTTTAGAATTTTCTACATGTAAGATCATGTCATCTTTGAAGAGAGATAATTTTACTTCTTTCTTTTCAATTTGAATGCCGTTTATTACTATTTTTCTTTTTTTTTTTATTTTTTTATTTCAGCATATTATGGGTGTACATATGTTTAGGTTATGTGTGTTGCCCTTGGTTCCCCCCCCCACC
>NW_012146856.1:5687233-5709387 GCF_000956105.1 Propithecus coquereli
TAAGTGATATCTCATTGTGGTTTTGATTTGCATTTCCCTTATGATTAGAGATGTCGAGCATTTTTTCATATGTTTGTTGGCCATTAGTCTGTCTTCTTTTGAAAAGTTTCTATTGATGTCCTTTGCCCACTTTTTAATGGGGTTGTTTGATTTTTTCTTGATGATTTTCCTGAGTTCTATGTAGATTCTAGTTATCAGCCTTTTATGTGATGCCTAGCATGCAAATATTTTCTCCCATTCTGTAGATTGTCTGTTTGCTCTCATGATAGTTTCCTTGGCTGTGCAGAGCTTTTTAATTTGATCATGTCCTATTTATTTATTTTTGTTGTTGTTGTGATTGCCTTTGGGGTCTTCTTCATAAACTCTTTGCCTAAGCCAATGTCTGTAAGAGTTTTTCCAACATTTTCTTCTAGAATTCTTATAGTTTTATGCCTTAGGTTTAAGTCTGTTATTCACGATGAGTTGATTTTTGTGAGAGGTGAGAAGTGTGGAACCTGTTTCAGTCTTCTACAGGTGGCTATCCAGTTTTCCCAGCACCATTTATTGAATAAAGATTATTTTCCTCAGTGTATGTTTTTGTCTGCTTTGTCAAAGATCAGATGGCTATATGAGAATGGTTTTATATCTGGATTCTCTGTTCTGTTTCATTGGTCTATTTCTCTGTTTTTATTGTTATAAAATATCTTATTATATTAGAGATAAGCAACTATGGTCTGAGAGTCAAGTCCAGTGCAGCACCTGTTTTTGTAAATAGTTTTATTGTAGCACAAACATGGTCTTTTATTGAAAAATTACTTATACCTGTTTTTATGCTAAAATAGAAGAATCGAATACTTGTGACAGAGATCATATGGCTCAGAAGGCTGAAAATATTTATTATCTAGTCCTTTCAGGAAAAATTTGTCAATCCTTCTTTCCATGATTGTACTGTAATGTTTTATGCATTCTAATGTTGTTAGAGAAGCAGATTATTATTAATTTCTGATACTTCAATAATGCTGCTGTGAGCATTCATCTATACTTCTTTTGGATCACACATATGTAAGTCTCTGTAAAGATACATTTAGGAAAGGAATGATTGGGATTTTGATATATATACCTCAGGAGAGGTATGTAAAGTGATTGTAATACTTTACATTTCCACTATTAGTGTGTTGGAGTGATCTTTATTTTACATCCTTGGCAACACTGGATATTATCATACCTTTTCATTTTAGCCATTTTAATGCTTGTGTAGTTTTAATCTGCCTTTTTCCTGATGGCTAATGAGATTGATTTGCTTTTCTTATGTTTATTGGCCATTTTAATATTCTCTTTTTTAAAGTCCCTATTCAAATTTCTTGTTCACTTTTCACCTAAGTTGTCCTTTTACTGAGCGTACAAATTGTAGGTGCACATATGTGTGTATATATGTTTATATATTTATATTTGGCAAACAGAGTGTATTCTAACGTATTCTAATTTTTCCTCTGGTTTTTCACTCTTTTAATAGTGTCAGTTGACGAACTCAAATTTATAATTTTAATAGGGTTCAATTGAGCAAGATTTAAGATTCTATTTATTTTCTGTTTAAAAATATTTCTCTATGTCAAATATATGAAAATATTCTCCCATATTATTGTTTAGTTCTAGAAGCTATATTGCTTCACATCATTCACACTTTATTAAAAGGCAACACTTTCTCCCACTGTTGTATAATGCCACATTTGTAAAAAAAAAAAAAAATATCCCAACAAAAGCAAATTAATAAGCTCATTTCTAGTGTTACTGGAGAAAAACCCAAACTCTCTAAAATAATTTAAATAGATTTATTCTGAGCCTAATGTGTGTGACCAATAGCTCGGAACAGCTGGCCTTAAGAGGTCCTGAGAAAATGTGCCCAAGGCAGCAGGGTTACAGTTTGGTTTTATATATTCATGGAGACAGGAATTACACAGACATTCATAAACCAATACAGGGAAGGCATACATTGGTTTGACCCAAGAAAACAGGGCATCTCAAAGCAGGGGTCTTATAGGTTTTAGGTGGGTTTAAAGATTCTTTTATTTGTAATTGGTTGAATAAATAAAGCTTTGTCTAAAGTATTGGACTTTTTCAAGGTAAGGTAATGAAGTCTATTAATCATAGAAAAGCCACTGGACATTTACTAAGACTCAAGTGATCTGTTAAGTAAATTTATGGTCTGCAGGTGTGATTTAAGCTTTGCCTGGCATGGCCTTAGATCCTGTTAATCATTTAGTATTTCATTATCACAAAAGTAACTTTCAAAGGGAGGGGGTATAAGCAGGCAGGTGTGACCTCCCTTCCACTGACGGTCAGCAATGAGGCTTTAAGGTTTTGCTGGAATCCCCTTGGCAAAAAGGGAGGTCTATTCAGTTGGTTTGAAGAGCTTAAGATTTTATTGTAGTTCATGCTAGGGCCCTATATTTTATTCCAATATTAGCCTGTCCTAAGTACTGGCTCCCAGAGAAGCAAATACTGACTTTTTCTTCCAGAGTATCTTGAATATTCTTGAGCCTTATCTTCCTGCATTAATTTTAGAATTAGCTTTTCAGTTTATACACACATATGTACACACACACTATGTCTGTTATGATTTTAATGTGAATTATACTTACAGATCAATTTGAGAAATTTTTTATTAACCTTTTTGCTTTAGCTTCTGGGAAACTCTGAAAAAAGTTTTCGATTTAACATTAATTTGCATATTTGTTTGAACTTTCTCTCTGTCCTTGTCCTTTTATTCCATTTTCGCATGTTTCTTTAGAATTGCCTCAAATTATGTTTGGAGGGAAGCAAGGCATGTATGCAGCTTAAAAGTGGAGCAGAAGAGTGTGGTGTCACTCAGCGCCATCCCTGTCTGATTGGGACGACAGTAAAAGGAAACCTGTGCTACTTTGAAAATATGATGTAACTTTTGTGGTTTTTTTGTTTGTTTGTATTTTTTATAGTAGAGGCGGGGTCTCTTGCTCAGATTGGTCTTGAAATCCTGAGCTTCAAGCAATCCTCCCGCCTCGGCCTCCCAGAGTGCTAGGATTACAGGTGTGAGCCACTGTGCCTGCCCTGAAAATATGATGTAATTTTTGGATCCAAGCCATACAGATCCTAATTTAAGTAGGCCTGGAATTTGACTCTGTTATCAATATTTTTATAAGTTTAACAGGTGTTTCTGATAGATAAGTCTGGGTTGAGCCTTGCTGAGTTAGGATGCTGTATGGAGAACAGGGCCTCTTTAAATGCTGACAGCAGCATCCTCTATAGCCACAAAAAATGCACTGGGACCTGTATTTGGAGTCACAGTAAATTAATTTCCAAATATATGAATCATGAGCAGATATGCCTAAATCTTTGTGTACCATCGTAAAATTCTGCCACCCTATGGAGATGAATTGATGTGAACATAGCAGTTTAGGCATGTATTTTCTTCTTTTTTTTGTGCATGAATGTAACCCTCACAAATAAATCCTGTCCTTGGTGAAAAATTTCCTTGGTATGTGTCTGTTTCCACTGAACAAACATAGAAGAAATATGCCAGGATAAATTAATGAAGTAAAAAAGCAATATATACGGTAACTGCATAAATTTCCAAATATGGATTAAAAACCTTATTTCCTTCCCTCTTATCATCAGACATTATCGACATGAGGAAAAGCCCCTTCAAAGAGGTGGTTTTAAAGGCACTTTTTAAGTAAGGGAATATTTCTTCTTTTCATGTACCACATAATGGGCGTGCTACCTTTTAGAATTTCATCTCTTTAAGTAGTCTGTGAATTAAGCAGCTATTTCTATTTAAAAAATGAAAATATTGAAATCAGAAAACTTATCAAAAACTCATATTCACTGAATGAATAGGAAGAGAGCCTGGATGTGAATCTTGGTTTTGGCTTTAGTGTGTGGCCCTCACGTCACTTCTTTCCACCACCTGTACGGCTAAAGGGACCTGGAAGTCGAAGGTGTGACAGATGGGAACATATCTGTGACCTTAGAAAATCACTTCGCTGCTACTCAAAACATATACACTGCAACGTCACTTTCAGGAATATCATTTAGTTACCAGGAATGATCATTTTTGATTCATTCTTTAGTTTGAAAACAATTAACAACTTTAAAAAAGTACATTCAAAGATAACATTTGAGTAAAATATTTGCATGTAGAATTAAAGCTTCCACTTACCACACAAAAAATATTATGTCTTGCTTTACTATTTTACATTTTCAACAGAAATTAAAGTTGAATTAGTCACAAAGAAAGATAGAATGAAAGTCACTCACGTTCTGTTTGTTCTTCTTTACAGTTAGCATGTAATCTAGTTTATTTCGACTCTGCCATTTAAACATGAGATTATGAAATCCTACAGGCTTTGGAGACATGAACCACAGTCTAATGAACTGTTCTCTAAGTGAGCTTGAGTGATTCTAAATCCTCACCAACTTACTCTCAAAACAGACACCTACAGCTGAGTCCATGTGTATTGGAGCCAACCATATAATTGGGAGTCCTTAAATAAATATCCATGTAGAACACAATTTTTATTAAAAAATAAATAATAAAATTGTGCTCATTTGATGCAGACATGTGTAATAACAAAACTCAACAGCAACTGAAACACACACTTAGAACTTAGAACAAAAAAAGATATTTTTCATGAAGGAATATTTTATCTTTGACATTGTTTATATTTGGTGAAGCATGGTGATTGTAAGAAATAGGCTGATTTTAGGCCAGCACTATTTTTTTTAAAATTGTCCACAGACAACGCACAGCTTTACTGCCTGCATGTGGAGTAGGTCACTTCACCCCCATATCCTACCTCTGCCAACAGCATGTGTTCTCTGTAACTGTTCTCTTAGCCCAATCTGAGAGACCCAGGAGAAAAGACATTTTCCAGCATAGAACACCTTCAAAGAAACTAAGCAATGATGCTAACTGAGCATGGTACATGACAAGGTTGAGGAAAAATGGCTCCAGGCTTCCTTGAAAAATCTGGAGGATAGAGTGTGTCAACCAAAGAACCTGTGAATGAATACAGGGCTAAAAACATCTGGTGGTGCCCCATATTCCTGAAGAAGCTGAGGCATCCACTCTGAAAGGGAAAAGTAAGTAATAGGCCACTTACAAATGATCCAGAGACAGTGGGAATAGCTGAAAATCCTCCCTCTCAGCGGAGACTCTGGAGCTGATCCAGCTGGATGTTGGCTGAGTAACCAGAGCCGAGATTTGGAGAGACATGCATACAAAAGCACAGAACACGGACGTCACAAGCACATTCATGATGAGAAAGCCAGGTAGACACTGACCACAGGGCATTCTAAGGGATGCCAGCAGAGTGTCAGCATGGATTAGTAAAGTGGCCATAAAATAAGGTTTCAAGCACAGCTGAGCTTAAATCCTAGCTCTGATATTTATTACCTATATCCCTTTGGCCAGTTTACTTAACCTCTCTGACCGTTAAAGTCTTCATCTGCAAAATGGAATAATGATACCTAGTGTTGCTGGGTTTTCATGAATACAAGAGAAGAATATACTCAAACCCACTTCCATGTGCACTCAGCAACTGTTTCCTGTCTAGCCATGGCAGCAGTAAGAATAAGCATGGAGGGCCAGAGACAAACCCACAGGCAGAGCCCAAAGCCATGACTGCAGAGCTGGGAGAGGTTGGAAGCCGCTACAGAGCAGCCCCGAATGACCCTTCTTTCCTGTTAAAAACCTAGGACCGAAGTCAGCAGAATAGATTCCCGCTCCACCTTTGCCATTGGCTGGCTGCAGGACTGCTGGCTAGCCACTTCTCTCTTCTGGGCCTTCCTCAATTTCCTGCAGAGCAAGGTTATTGTTACTGGACATCTTGAACCAGCCATTTTATCATGAGGAACATTTGATCTATATAATTTAAGGACAGTTGTCCTTGTGTGTATGCTATAATCCTTAAAACACTACCTCTTTTTGTTCATTTACCCACACCACATCCCCAACCCTTTCCACATCTGACCCCACACTATTCTTACCCCCACTGCACCCTGGACTCCCTGCACTCTCACCGTTCCTCCAGGTGAGTTTCAAAGATTGCAATTGTGTTATGGGCCCAGTAGTTAGTAATAGGGCAAAAAATAGCAGTGTCGAGGATTCATTTCCTAAACTGTATAGTCCTTGAGGTAGGGGAATGGGACTTCCTCTGGGCAGGTGGCCATCAAAGATAGAGGAAGCTCAAAAATATAATTAGGATGCTCACTGCATGTATTATTTGGTAGTAAAAAAATCTGAAACATGAAATAGCTGTTTTTAGAGTCCCAAAATGGTGGGGTTGTTGAGATTTTCCTAGATTTTTTCAAAAGGGCATATTCTTGTTCTCCATCTGTTCATTTAATCTTTCATCTACTCAATAAACATTTATTTAATGCCTATTATGTCCTAGGTGCTATTTTAGGTATTGGGGATAAAGAAAGAAGTCAACAGAGAAGGAAAATAAACAAAAAAGATTCTATCAGGTTGTATGTTGCAAGCAAATAAATAAAACAGAGAAATAAAATAAAAAAGAAAAAGAATAAACAAGAAGAAAGAAAAAAAAAAGAGGTAACTACACATAAAATTTCACAGGAGGTTAAGTGTTCCAGAAAAAAACAAACTAGGGCAAATAGTCAGCTATTGCTGCTTTGATAAGACTGCATAATATCCCCAAATTTCAGTTGCTTGTATCAACAAACATTGATTTCTCTTGCACATAGGTCTGTGGTTGGCTACAGTGAGTCACTTCAGGCTGTGTTCAGGGTTAGACCTGCTCCAGTTGTGCCGTATCCTCCTTGTATTAGCGGCCACCAGTGCACGTTCTCATGTAGAATGATAAGAACACAAAAGGGTTAATGGAAACTCATTTTGTTTCTTAAGGTTTCATCGAGGAAGTGCCACACTCTAGCTGGGGCCCACAGTCTATTGGCCAAGTCAAGCCACATGGGAAAGGCCAAGATCAATTGTGATGTGAGGCATCCACTCAGTCCCCGGTGGTTGATATTGCAATGTCATATGGCAAAGGCATAAATGTATTATTCTATTCAGGGAAGACGTAAAGAACTGAAGACAGCACACCTACCACACAAGGAAGGAATGATGAGGTGTGTCAGGGTAAGGAGCATGGAATTTTGTATGCAGTGGTCAAAGAAAGTCTTACCTAATAGATGATATATGAGCAGAGACCTTGAAAAGGTGAGCTGTGTTAATACTTGGGGTGAGAGTATGCCAGACAGAGGAAACAGCTGGTGCAGAAGAGAGCTCATGCAGGAGTCTGTGTGCGAGGCCAGTGTGGCTGGAGCTGTGTCTGAGCTGGACAGACAGAGGAGATAAAGTCCAAGATATATGGGGAACATGGGGGTGTGGTTGGGAGCTGGAGCAAATAACATAAGACCTTATCAAGGTTTCAGTATTTACTCTGAGCAAGGTGGGAAGACACTGGAAGGATTTGGGCAGAAGAATGACATGATTTGACTTAAGTGGTAATAGTATAACTGATGACTGTATTGAGGGTGCTTCCAGGAAACAAAGCAGGAAATGAGGAGACCAATTAAAAGGTTACTGCAACCATCCCTACATGCACTGATGATAGCTTGGTCTGTAATCCTGAGAAATGATATACTTTGGAGGTAAAGCTATTCAAAGATGTAGAAAGGTGTATTGCCAATAATTGAGGCTGGGAATATTGTCATCCACGACATGTAGAAAATCTGGTTCTCATCAGTGGGGATAGGGACCTCTCTTACCCTGCTCTGCGATGTGAGAAGTCTTTATCAAAACAGTGCAACTGTCAGAATAAAATACTGTTTAGGTTTTTATACGTTCTACTTAAACCAAATCACTGTATCACATCAGCTAGAATTATGTCCACATTAACTTTCCTTGTACTTTGATTTTAAAAGTCATGGAAAAAGGATCCTAGAAATAAATAATTCATGGCAACTGCATCATGAAGTTAATTCTAACCAATAGCATGTCATTAGAATACAAATATGAAAATAGTTCAATTTTAGTTTTTAATTAACTCTTCGAAAGTAATAGCTGACAATTGTCCTTGATCAGGTTAAATGCTGTATTTAAATGCCTGGCAGTTTTTAAGTCTTTAATAGAAATCAACGAACCCAACTTCTTGAAATGTATTAATTATTTTTATCTTTCTAGTTAGTTCTTAATAAGGACCAGGACTTAAAAATACTTCCAATGCACTCTTTGGCTAGAATTGTCTATTTTTTTCCCCAATAAATTCACAATGAGCATTTTCCACTCTTTCCCCACAATATCCAACCCCTGTTGACCAATTCTCTTTTTTTTTTTCTCTGTGTCTATACACTACTCTATTTTTCAACGATCAGCATAAATCCCACTTTCTACATTCAATGACCTGCCTCCAGCCCACACTGATCTCATATACTTCAATGGGATATCTTGTATGTACATTATCATTTTTCATGTAAGATTGCAAAGTGATTAGAATGGTAAGGCAATTATTATAAGAAAACAAGTATTCAATTGTTGCCTTCCCTTTCTCTTTTTGTATTCCTTCTTTCCAATAATTCTTGGAATGAGTATCCAAAGTAGAAACATGACAAGATTCTGATCCATGTGGACACTTATTAGTCTTCCGCTGGAATATTCTGGACCACTACTAGACCATTGGGGCAGCTCATCCCTTGCATTTGCAGGAAAGGTGGGGCTAGGCGGCCAGGTGTGGACGCTGTGGGAACAGTCTGTGTTCTCTTTATTTGGCATGGTCTGGGCATGCTGTGAAAGGAGTTTGCTTGAGGGTCGAGCTGTTTTGCCGGTGTCCATAGCATCATTTACTCAGTGAAACTAGCAATAAGAGGCTGAGGTGTGGACAGGGAGAAGTTTAACCTGTATAGGATCTTTCTTACTTATGGGCTGGGCACGGAGAGGGTAGTAAATACAAAGGCACACGCCCAAGAGAAAGTCACTGTCATCTCAGAAAGGAGAGTCATGCTGTTGTCTATGAAGGAGGGATCTATCTTCTCTCTTTCCAAGCCTCTGTCCCACACCAGGGCTATTAGGAGAAAGAGGTAAGGTGCAGAAACGCAGACCCTGCCTCCCGCCCATGCCAAGCTGCAAGAGCTACAAGGTCTTGTCATATCTGGGAATTTTAAACTGGAAATGAGATTAAAATTTATAAGTGAAAAACAGGGAACTTTCAGATTTAACAACTCTTACAATATGAATTAAAGAAGAGATTTTGTTTGGGAAACCCACTACCCACTGATGAAAGAAGGTTTGACATGAAGCATTTAGTGGTATTTATTAGAACAAATAAAAACATTTCATGCTTGTAGCCCAATAATTTGGGTTCTTTCATTAAATTGGATGTTTTCTGAATCTGGTTTATTTCTTCAGAAAGGGGAATAATAATACCAGACTTTCAGGGTTGCTGAGAGGTACTAAGTTCCAGTGGCTAGTCATGGTGATCAGGAAATTCCGGCTCCCTGCGCCTTGCAGCCTCAAGGACATACGTGAGAAACAAGGTGGGATTATCTCTATTGCCAACACTTGTGATGTGTGTATGTTTAGTAAACAAATATTTATATCTCATATTTTGTCCTTTCCTGTCCTTTCTTGTACTGTTCTATAAGGTGACCTCACCCCAGGGGGCACGCGCTTGGGCTGATGCTAAAGGAAGACTGTACTCCTATCTTTTGATGGTCTTTGTTCTGAAGTATTTGTCTCAATACCTCATGCTTCCCTCTCATACTCCAGTGCTCCCAACTTCCTCAGTCATTATTCCTCCTCAAATTTCAGGCCTTGGTCTTCTTTTCCCCTTAGTGCTGTCTTTTAGCATAAAACCATGGCTTTTCTTCCATGATCATACAGGTTTTCTAGTAGTCTTACATAGCCTTGGGTTAAACATTATTCAGTTCCATCCAACAAAGCATATTCACCAGTTCTGTTCAGGCTTGTCAGAAGTTAACTGGTTTATGAATACTTTTCTATATATTCATATGTACCAAACTCTCACACATTGTTGACAAAATATTATAGTCTAAACAGTCACACTGAACAGGCTGCTTGCTACTTCTCATCCAGTTGTGATTATGTTGAAAAGCTTTCTATATAGGTCCTAAACATGTAAACAAAAAGAGCCAATACCAATTTTCTAACATTAATAGAATGTAGATTAAAGCCATTCAGTCTTGTCATAAATAAATTAAAAGAAAACCATGAGAAAATCATATGTCTTCAGCCTTCCATTTTCTTTCTCCTCAACACTTGCTTGGCAATGCTATTTCTTTCTCAGATTCAGAAATGGCTACCCTCTTGTTATTTTAATGTAAGTGACTTTTCTGTATTTCTTTCTCTCTAAGTAGTTATTTTTTAGGAATGAACATCAAGATGCATAGAACAATTCATCACCTAACCAGTCATTTATGGCTGAATCTCCAAATCAAAATGATTAGACTTAGTAACTGTGAGTGTATACTTTGATTATTGCTTTTTCAATTTGGCCTGCTGAAGAGAACATTATTTTATGCCTGAATTTACTTTGCTCTACTTTTTTAGTTAAAACCCCATAAATTAAAAAAAGGCATTTAATGGAAATAAAAAGTAGTTCCTTTGGCACAGAGGAGATTTCTCATATAAATCAATGGAAAGAAATGTAATCAGCACTTACAGACAATGTTGTTTTGGCCATTTCTCTGGAATTATTTTTACCTACTGGGCTAGAAAGTAGATGATGCTCTGTCTTATAGCTGATATTAGACTAATTCTTGTCTCAGTGTAGAATGAGGCAGGTAAGACATGCTTAAGATATTTTAAACAGCAAGGCAGATGACAAATTGTGGTCTTTGAATTGTCCAAATCTGCATTTGGGTTCACATTTTATCACTTTGCTGTTAAATGTTCCTCTTGGAAATGTTACTGGACCTCTCTGAATCTCACTGCTATTGTTCAAACAGGGAAAATAATGACTCCTCTTCAATAGACACTGTCTACTAAGTGACCAGCCTAAGGCATTTACATGGTAGGAAACCTTAGGAACATACGTTCAAATACATGACTGAATACACACTCACAATGGATAAGTCACATTTTGTCATCACCATTTTGCAGGAGCTGATTTGATGGGAAACATTTTAATGCAGCCTAAATAGACAAGCCATTAAACATTATCCTTGATGGATGAGGCTAAAACTAAAACTTCCTCAAAAAATAACTGACAAGCTGAAGGTCACACACCAGTCAGGACAGAGGTGGGGCCAGATTCTGGGTCTCATTAGCTAATATTTTCTTTCTCTTGACCTAAGGCATGTTTAGTGCAGGTTATATTCAAGAATAGCACACAATGTTAGAGAATATTAAGTCTTTGTCACAATTGGATGTTTGATTAATTAAGTGGACTAGTTCTTTCAATTGGACAAAATTAACATTATCTTTCCAAATTAAAATATTGAAAAAGAGTCAGAAAACTAAGTTATGTGAGTAGGATAGTATCTATGATTATATTCACATTCTATATGTTATCTTTAATATATGTTATGTTTAACACACTTGACATTTTATTTACTCTTTAAGTAATAAATATCAAGTAAAAGCAGTAATAAAGCTGATTTGTAAATCAGTGTTGCTCTATAGAACTCAAGACAGAATGTAATAAGCCCTCCCTAAACTACGAGGCTGGGTTTTAGTATGAAATATATGACCATATTTGTGACCTTATCTTAGTTGTTTCCTCTTGCAGGTCCTTTTTCTAAAAAAAAAAATGTATGTAAAAGAGAAGTTTGAACAATTCATTTTCTAGGATTGCTTTGAAGTTTATCACTCTTGGTCAAAGTATTTTGGCAGGAGGCTAAGACTGGAGGATCGCTGGAGCCCAGCAGTTCAGGGCTGCAGTGAGCTATGATCATGCCACTGCACTCCAGCCTGGGCTACACAACAAGACCCCGTTTCTAAAAGAAAAAAATATATATTCTGGGCATTTTCCTTTGGTGGGAGGAGGAGGGGAAACTATTTATCATTGACTATCCAACCATGCTCCTTTTTTGAAAATTTCTTCCACCTCACATATTTCTTGAAGGCCTGCTGCATTTGTACCACATAAACTCAATCCTCTAGTCATGACTGAATGCCCCAGGATGGAAACCTGACAGAGGGTGTAACTAACCCACGCCATGCACTGAGACTTTCAGATAAACTTTTTTGAGAAATTGAATTGGATCTATTCATTGGTTTGTAAAATGGTGTGGAAATAAATGGAATATAGTTGGCAGAAACGTGAGTGAAATCTGCCAATATATGTGGGGTATGAGAGGGCAGTTTAGAAGCTCAGGAAGAGTAATTCTGAGGAATTAAAACTGGAGCAGATTTGCCAAGAGATGCACAAGTCAAAAGGAATCCTGTGCCTCCAGGGAGAAAGAGACCTGGAAGGAGAGGGAGAGAAAGTTCCCAGTTCTAGCCAGACACAGCCGAAATTTCTACTCTGTGTTTTTTTTAATTTAAGTGAATCTTTCCGTCAAACTCTTATATTTGGGTCAGTCTGAATCAGCTTTGGTCTTTGCAACCAGAGGATTCTAATCCTGAAACGATCTTTTCCTTGTCAATTAAACATATGATCGTCCTTTAAATTCGGGAGTGAAGAGAACAGGTGCCACATAATTCTCGGAGTTCCTTCATTTTGGTCACAAAGCTTTGAACTGAGTAGATTCCCAATAAATATTTGATTTGACTCTTCGACGTTGAGAAGTGTGTTGGGAAATGATGTAGACTAAACTTCTACGTAGGAACCATCTTTCCAAGGCAATTTCTTTGTAACATATAGCAGAGGGGATTTTCCTATTGTGTCAGTCGGTAAGAATCATTATCATGACTGGAAATGAAAAGATACGGAGAGAAAAAGACGGGATTCTTTTTTTTAATTCAGCTTCAAGGAAATTGGATTTTCTGTTGAGTATAGAAGAGAGCAGTAGGAACCTAAAAGGCTGGAAAAAGATTGCTTTGTTAAGAAAAGTAAAAGTATCTTTTTTTCATTTGAAAAATGTCTAGTAGATACTAAAACATCTGGTTAAAAAGTGAAATCTTCAGTGACACATCTGGATGTTTGCTCCATAAGATGTCAAACATGAGGATAATCGAAAACATAGAGCTAAATTACTTAAATGTTAAGCTTTCATCCAGATGTTTGATGCTATATTACACCAAAAAAATCTTTACATGTCAGATTTTAAGGCAATCAGGAATATCTAAATGCCATCATAAATAAAATAACATTGCCAATACGGCTCATTGTAGAGACTGTATTAACTGATGGTTAGACACTATATAAAAAAATTGCTCCTTAGTTAAAAGCTTTTTTTCATCTGATCGGTAGTAACTATGGAAACACAGAATGACTATACCCAGAGGATAATTGGCCAGCCAGATTGACAAATGAAACAAGTAGATTTCATTTCCAAATGGACCTTTTTTTTGTTATGCATAGAAATATCATAAGCTAGAGTTTTTGACTATTAATTAAAGAATACAAGAGTTGATTTTGGAAATGCCTTGGAGGAATGGGACAAAATTTTGAATCTCAATCCTTTTGCAATGATTACTTATGAGAAATAAAATCCAAGTAGATATAAGTGGCATTATGATCCAGCTTCAAGAAGTACCAGATGACATAGCTGAGGTTGGCTCACAAATTATATCGCATGAGAGAAGGGGAAGCAATGAGACCTAAGGAGCAGAGGACAGCAGAAGGCATTCTGCTGACGCTGTAAGTTTACACAGACACGGTGTTAAATCCAGGCAGGTCTGTGAGTGCAGACAGGGAAGGACTTGCACATCCTGGGCAGGCAGAGGAGGAAGAAAGCAACAGTTACAATCTAGGAGTCGGAGGAAGTTAAAGAGAGCCACCAAGTCATGCTTGTGGACGGAGGTGAATACTGCCCCAAGGGCAAAAAGCAGTATGTTCTCTGTTCTTTTTTTATTGACTTTTTAAAATTTAGGCTGCATTAAAATGTCCCCATCAAAATAGTTTCAATGAAATGTTGGTAACAAATTAAGATAACATTTATTATAAGTGACTACTCATAATGAAGAGTAAATATTTTTAGCTCCATTTATATAAGAGGAAACTGGGACTCGGAGACACAGCCAAGAGCAACACTCAGTCACGAAGTAGCAGAGCATGGAAGGTTAGCTGAAAGATCAACTGACAATTAAGGCAGATTAATAAGAGGAAGAGGTTTACTTACCATGTTCATGGGGAGAATCACGGAGTGATTACTCAGTAATCCAATGGGATCCAGAAATCTTTATACTCTCATTTTAGAGGGGAGAGGGAGCTGAGGAATATAGGTAATTCTGTTTCGGAGCAATACATAATTGCTAGGGAGGATGAATGGATGGGGGAAACAGATTGACTTGTAGATGATTCTCTTTGCAAATTAAATTAACCCTGAGAGACAGGTATTACATTTAAAATGATTTGGGCCAGGTCTGGTTGCATTCTTGATTTTCTTTTCTGCAATACAGTGAGATAACAGGAAAAGGAATGGAAGTTGATTGTTCTCTTGATGGGTCCATCTGGTTATGCAGATAGAGGGAAAGCCCCTTCCAAGGGCCTATTGATCTCTAAGAGCCTTTAATTCAAAATACTCTTTATATCAAGGAGTCATATTTTGGGGTGAAGTTTCCTGCATTCCTTCAATATTTTTCTTAGTCTTTAACAATATTTTCCTCAAAGTCAAGGTCAGGCTTGTGTGTGATATATCAGGTTCCACAAATGTCATTTCCTTTAGGAAATCATTTCAGGCTTAGGTCACGTCAGACATTTTGTCAGACAAAGCATGGTTTTGCCCATTCTAGAATCTCCTTCTTTATAAGGCTCTGGGAACTGTCCAAGCAGGGGCCTTAGTACAGAAAGAGTTGGAATTGTATCTGCCTGGTTAAAATCCAAGACAACATAACCCAGAAATCAGTTGGAACCTCCTGGCCCTTAAGAGCAATGCTAGAAAATGTTAACATTCAGTATGCAATGATATCCTCTCATGCTTTGTTTGCTTGTTTAGTCATTTTTTAATAGCAACAGAAGTATGTGTGTGGGGTGGTAGAGTGAGGAGGGAATTATGTTTTCATGGTGAATTATGGATTAGAACCTGGCTTCTGCCTATTTGTTTAATTTATCAATTGATTTTTTCCCTCTTTTTTGTGATGCCTGAATTTTGTGTTAGAAAACCCAGATGTAAAATCCTGCCTTTTCTTTAATATTTGCAAAAAGTTCTCACTCACAGGCATTTGTATTTTGCCACTTTCACCAGTGATAAGCTAAGAGGAGGGAATGGAGGAGGTGGTTCTCACATCAAAGAGAGCCATCCTGCTGGCAGATCCTGTGGCCCCCCGCTGGGAGATGTGTCCCAGGCCAGTTCATGCAGCTTCAGTTCCTGGCCCGGCTCCCTCCTCCCCCTCTTTCCTTCACCCCTCCTCCTTTCCTCTTTCTCTTCCTCTCATGTTCTCACGCAGAACCACTTATCCATCTTCTGTTTTTCTGTTGGCTATTGTTTCGAAAGTTTGAACTTCAATTGCAAGGTGATAATTGAGTATTTTTTTAAATAAAGTAAGATCTTCTAAAAGTTTCTTTTTGGTGCAGCTATTATTTCATTATTTTATCTCTGCTTCAATGTAAATCATCCCTTTCCAGTATTCACCTAGGTACTTTTCAAATCATGTTTAATATATCCAACCAGTGACTTTTAGATTTTATTTAAGTTAGGTGGTTTGGTATGTATTGGCACTGTCTGAATACTTAATCACACTTGGACAAAATCGTTTCAGTAAACGCAAGTACACACAGTGTTTTGTGTAATTCCATTATAATTCTATTTTTCCAGTTCGAATGCTTAAATATTCTCATCAAAGAAGTTGTCTATGGGAGGAATACGGCTTCCTTAGCATCCTTATTTGAAGTAGAAAGTGTGAAAGACTGGCTGGGCTCAGTAACTGGCTGTCATATGCTATTTAGGACGCTGCTTTGAAGAAGACTCACTTTCTCCTCCACTGTTCTCTGTTTGCACCACAAAATATTCAAAATGGACAGATCAAAGTGGAATGTTCATTTATTTTGCTTCTCTTTCATTTGTGATACTGATTCTAATCCTTCTTGGAATAGGGGTCAAAGATAAGGGGAATTCGAAACACAAAACAGAATTTGAACAGAGATGGGTTGGGTCTGTTAGTTGACCAGGAGACTGAAGCAGGACTTAGATTAGAAGAACCTGAGCTGTAATATTTGAAATACCTGTAAAACTTGTAATGTTGTCTTTATATAGCTGGAGGCAGGAATTTACCATTTGAGAGAATAAAATGCGAGGTTCTGAAGCGAACAAGAGAAAGATATTCTCACGAATGTGTTTGCTGAAAGCTTGATGAAGTTATGGATTACAAGCCTGAGGTCCAAAATGGAATTCCACCTCTGAGAGATAGCCTTTGCCTGCCTCCTGACTTCTGAACACAATTGCCTGGAAGAAGATGGGGACATGTCTGTAAGGAGACTGCTCTTACTTTACAGGTACAGGAAGAATTAGTTCATGTCACAATTATTCTCCTGGAGCTAACATTTCAAACACTTCCATTTACAGGTTATTCCACTTTGTATGGCAGAAACAAGGCTTGGTTTTAGTTGTTCTTACTTAGCAAGAATGCCTGGTGAAAATTCTCCCTCCCTCTCTCTCTTTCTCTGTCTCTCTCCTCCCTACCCTTGCCCCATTCTTTCTTAGTATAGTTTACTTTTCTTCAGAACCTTATCTGGATTGTCTTTAAAAATGGCTCAACATAAATATGTACTTAATTTTGTTTTCCTTTCTTGCATAAAACAATTAAATTGAGAATTTTTAAATCAACAGAAAATAGCTTTAAATGGTCTAATATCAGTAAAAACACAATAAAGAATTCATTCTTGCCACTGTCATGTTGCTTTCAGTCTTAAGGTCCTCAGTATCCTACTCCCTAGTCCCAGGGGCCATACATGAGGCTAAAATCTCTGGATTTTCCTGGTATATGACTCCCAGCTGGCTCAGCTAGCTGGGATTGGGCCCTGGGGTAAAGCTCGCCATTGTCTGCTTACTTTGGTATTTCTGTCTGAGTTGGTCTCTCACCTGCCTTGAAGAAGATCAGCATTAGCACTTCAAGCAGGTCTCAGGAAGATGTATCTCACGTGGTGAAGTCTGAGGGTACTTCTGCAATGAGGCATCATGCAGGGTGCTGAATGGAGCCGGAAACTGAGCTGGCTGGCGTAGAGAGGAGCCGCTGGTGATTGCCAGAGTTGTCAGGGGTTGTCAAATGGACAGGCTAAAATCAGATTGCACTTCTTACCTTAGGGATGGATGTTTCATAAATTGGAATGCCAAGAAAAATAATAGATGAAAAACATTTCTGAGCAATGGCCTGTTTAAGGGAAAATTGTCTCCAACTGTCTTTTTTAGCCCCCCTATTTCCACCTGAAAAACTCCTAGGTAACCTTCACGATTCTGCCTCGCCCGACACAAGAATTAACCTGATTGCCCCATTCAGCTCCCTCTAAGGAAGAGTCACATTGCATATGTGCACCAGTTGATCCTTTTACTCATGGTCTGGTCATCTGGGTGTCCACATTTCTCCCCTTAACCCCAGTCTCTTATTCATTTTTGTGCCCCCAGTATCATCACAGCTCCTGATGCAAAGATTCTTAATAAATATCCATTGCATAAATGACAAACAGAACATAGAGAGCAGGCACTTATTAGATTCCAGGCTCTGTTCTGTGCACTGGGTATTCAACAATAAGTAAGTCACAGCGTGCTCCAAAAGATTCTTTGTTTGTACAATAAGGGCTGCTGGTTGTCTAGTATGGGCATTGTTGACAGATATGGGACTATTGGGTGTTTAGGAAAAGTCAGAGACCTTCTCCCTGAGATCAGAAAGAGACTATATGGTCTATTCTTTAATAGGAAGCCTTAAGAATGGAGCCCAGTGCCTTACAGGGAAAAATAACATAGAAACTAGTAGAAAACGTGACATCAATGTGGGAAAGAGGGGTCTTACACTCTAATTTATTTTTTTCTAGATGAAAATGGTGAACTCTGAATAGTGGGGCCAACACTGACCCTCTGTGCTGCCTACCCCCAAGGTCAGGTAGTCCTGGGATGTGTGCTAAGGCACAAGGCAAATGTGCTCACCACATTTTCCACTGCTCTCTGAGTGAATCCCAGTTTAGCATGGAATTGCTACACTCAGGGACTCAGCCCCCAAATTTCAAATGGCAACCCAGCGAATTTGATATGGAGCTATGCTGGTGTATGTCTATCGAAGGGTATGTATGAAGATGTTATCAATGTTTAGCTGTTCTGAACATCCCCAGTATCTCCTCAAGGGCAAGGCTTATGGCTTTATAAAATAATAGGAATATACAAAGACATGAGAATTTAGTAATAAAAACAAAAGTTTTAAAAGCAAAAATGGCTGATTTAAAGTCCTGTATGAATTTAGGCAAAATATGTCACCTGGCTGATCTTCAGATTCCCCGGGTAGATGGGAGGAACAATGCATGCACACAATTGCTGATAAGAGTAAATGAGATGATGTGTACATTTCTTGCACATTGTAAAAAACTTCAATGAATATTTTCCCTCTGAAAAGTCCATTTTCTTTTATTATATATGTGTGCATAAGGCCAAGTCAGAACCCCTTTCTAGATAACATAGCATGGGAATAACCAGGAAAAGTTGAAATATTGGTAAAAATGACTAGTTCTTTTCTTTTTTCTCTTTATTGGGCTCCATGCAGTTTTGCTGGAGTGCATCACTTAGAGTTTTATCAGGAAAGACCTTGAGAAAAGTCACATATGCTAAGCTGAATATGATTGATAAAAATGAAGATGTTGGACATATAAGTGATTGTGCTGAGATGTTGGTGTACCTGTGAAGGACCTGCAAACCTTGCTATGATTCTATACGTTTGTTATGGTCTGAGTATTTGTTTTCCCGCCAATTCACATGTTGAAATCTAACCCTCAGGGTCATGGTATCAAGAAGTAAAGCCTTTGCGTGATTAGGTCACGAGGGCTCCGACTCTATGAACGGAATTAGTGTCCTTATGAAAGGGCCTGAGGGAGCTTGTTTACCCTTCTACCATGTGAAAATCCAGCAGGAAGGTGCTACCTATGGGGAAGGGGCCCTCACCAGATGCCAAATCTATTGGCCTTTTGATCTTGTACTTCCCAGCCTCCAGAACCGTGAGCAATCAGTTCTGTTGCCTATAAATTACCCAGTCTAAGATACTTCGTTATAACAGCTTGAATAGACTAAGACAACATTTGAATCTCTGAATTCTACTCCACCCCAAATTCAGTGGCAGTGAGTCCCAGTATAAGTAACACTTTGAACCCAGATTTAAGGGGTAGTCTGAAGATTAACGGGTAGGAAAGTCATGTGCACCTGAAGCCCGTTACTTGAGTGGTGGCATCTTGTGGTTTGGGAACATACTACAGAAAATATTTCTTGTATATGAAAGGTGTTCTGAAGCCCTCACAAGACACCACACAAACTGCTACTAGAGAACCTAGGACCCAAGAATGACATTTGCTAATATGTATATAGGATTGCATTTTAGAATTGCCTAAATATACTTAATGGCATTATTATGAAGAAATGGTCTTAACTCTTTGAAAATCAATAAGCTTGCTGAAGCAAGGGGAAAGGATGAGTTTCAGTGATGTACTATCTCCCATAATGGATAAAATTTTTAAAATAATCATTGTAAGTCTTTTTTGAAATATAATTATTGTTCTCACACTATTCGTGAATAAAAAGACAATTGGGTTGTCTTCTATCTGAGGGATTCTACTGTTTTCATTTTTTTGCCTTCATTCCCCACTGTTTCTTCTTCATGATAATGCATCTGTTTATGGCTTGTAGACCACAGCTGATACATTTTTAATCTTTGGTGAGCCAGGGAAAACTCAGAGGTGATTAGAAATTCTAAAATAACATGTTTTTTAACTTTACCAGACTACTATTTTTCCGTTTTGCTCTTTGTTTTCTTTGGAAAACAAATAATAGTTCTGATTCCTCTTGGCCACATCACTCCAGTGTATTCTGTTCTATGTCATTAGCCAATAGGCAGCTGGATAAATGCTGGCCCACGTCCAAGAACACGACTGCGTTTCATAAGCACTGTCTTTGTTGTTGGTTCTCTGACTAATGGCTTCTGTTTTTAATGGATGAAATTTAGTATGATTAACTCTCAGGTGATTAATAGATGGTATTTCTGAGAGCTAAATAATGAAGAAGCAATTAAACAAATCTGATATGTTATCTTTACCACAAACCAAATAACACTTTTTCTTCCTGTTCCTTGGATGGTGGTTTGGAGGTCAGAAAGCTGTTGCGACTCAAGAGCGGGATCCTTTGGCGATGATTCTAGAAGAAATAAAGGTAGGCAGCGTGGTACAACACTCCTTTCATTGTCATGCTCACCTGGGTTTGAGATTGTGTGGTGTGTCATGTGAAAGGTAAGTATGATTTAATTCATGAGCCTCAGTTTCCTCAACTCTAAAACAGTAATGATAAGAGACAATTTAAATGTTTAAATGAAGATTAGTGAAAATTCAATGGCATGATGTACACAAAGCATCTCGTAAAATGCCAAGTAGGTAGTATTCAATTTATGTCAGTTTCCAATACCTTCCCTTTTCCAACCTTAACACTCAACATTTTTCTGAAGAGAAGAATATTGGGAGAGGGGATGGCCATTGTGGGAAATTTTCTTTCCTTCTCCAATCTTCAGTAATCCAAAAAATGAAAGGGTCCTCCCCACCAATATCAAAATAATTGCCATTTGCAGCCATGGTCACTGTCTTAAGTTACTAGTACTACAAAATAAAACAGCGCAAGCCATGGGTTGCCATATTTCCCACCTCCAATATTAATTTCCACACTTCCTGTCACTTGGCCTCTGCTGTATAAAATTTTGCTTTCTCACTAGAAAGAATAAACGGCATGCAGCAACATAAGTAAAAACAAACAAGATATCATAGGTAATTGGTATATTTTATACTTTGAACATTTGAAGACAGTGAGAGTTTTTTTAAACGGAAGAAATAGGCAGTCAATTTTTCTGGGAACAAGCAAGACTTGATCTATTTATTAATTATCTTTTGCTTGGTTATACCTCACTAACAGAGAATCCCAAAATCTCAGTGGTTTACAGTAACAAGGGTTCATGTCTTGCTCACATTGTACTGAAGCTCAAAGTATTTCCCAGTTTTATCTTTTACCAGTTGGAGATGAAAAATAATTGCACTTATTGAATCTGCTGATAAACTAGCTAATTCTTATCTGTAGCTCTCCTCATTTTCTCAATTTTTTTTCTTGTTGAGGTACAATTTAAATAAATAGTTATTAAGTGTTCAAATTCATCAGTTTTTATAATAGCATAATCCATGTTACCATCACCTAAAACAATACCTAGAATATTCTCCATCATCTCCAAACACGCTGAGTGGCTCTTTCCAGTCAAACCCTGCCACAGCCCCTTTCTCCACTGCCCGTTAGTTTTGCCTATTTGAGAAGTTCATTTAAATAGAATTCTGTAGTATGAGCTCTTTTGTGTCTGACTGGACAGTCAGAGTAATCTCTGTCTTTTACTTTTATGTTTTGTATGTATCAGTAGTTAACAACTTTTTATTGCAAAGTAGTTTTTCATTGAATGAGTATACATAATACCACAATGTGTTTACTTATTCTCTTGTTAATGAAAATTTGGAATTTTTCCCCAGAATTGGACTATTATGAACAAAGCTGCTGTTAATCTTGTAAAAGTCTTTTGGGACATATGTTTTTATTTCTCTTGAGAAAATACTTAGGAGTGAAAATGGTGAATCAGAGGGTAGGTATATATTTGACTCCATGAACAACTGCCAAATGTTTTCCAAAGTGGTTGTATTATTTTACCTTTTTTTCTTTTTTTCTTTTTTTTGAGACAGGGTCTCATTCTGTCACCCAGGCTAGAGTGCAGTGGAATCATCACAGCTCACTGCAACCTCAAACTCCCGGGCTCAAGCAATCCTCCAGCCTCAGCCTCCCCAAGTAACTGGGACTACAGGTGCACATGATCTGCTCAGCTAATTTTTCTATTTTTTGTAGAGATGGGGTCT
>NW_012146856.1:5710262-5710625 GCF_000956105.1 Propithecus coquereli
GCACACTGTCTTGGTTACTAATCTAGAAATCAGGTAGTTTTCAAACTTGGTTCTATTTTTTCCCAAAGTTGTTTTGGCTAGTCTAGTTCCTTTGTCTTTTCAAATAAATTTTATAATTAGCTCATCAATATCAACAATAAAATTTATGGTGTTTACTGGGATGGTATTGAATTTGTAGATTAATTTGAAGACAATTAACATATTAATATTATACCTTCCAATCCATGAAAGTGATATATCTTTTCGTCTATTTAGCTTTCTTTTATTTTCTTGCAGCAATGTTTTGTATTTTTCAGTGTATAATTATTTCACATATTTTATCAGATCTGTTCCTAAGTATGTCATATGTTTTGAATGGTAAAT
>NW_012146856.1:5717467-5729187 GCF_000956105.1 Propithecus coquereli
TCTCTCTTTCTTTTTTTTCCCTTGTAAGTCTAGCTAAAGATTTGACAGTTTTGTGATCCTTTCAAAGATTCAACTTTTGATTTCATTGATTCTAAAAACAAATCAAGAAACAAAACAAATAAAAACCACACAAACAAAACAAGAGGGTGGGGAAAAGAGAGAAAACCACCTTTTCCAATCTTTGCAGATTGGTTCTGTGTCAGCCAGGTTTGCAGACCAGGCAATAGCCCAAGGCGAAAACACAGGTCCTCTCAGGCCTTTTCCGGAGCACGTGTCTTCTGGGCATAGTGCGGCTTTCTAAGTTCACCAGCATAGATAGCTGCTTTTGAACGTCTTAATTTTGCAAAACATACTCTCCTTAGCTTTTACTCTTGACTTTAGGCAGTCTATTGTATGTCTTAAGTGTCAGCTTTTGCCACAGGCATCTTAGGGTTACCAGTTTTTTTCTTTTTATTATTTCAGCATATTACAGGGGTACAAATGTTTAGGTTACATATATTGCTTTTGTCCCACCCGAGTCAGAGCTTCAAGCATGTCTATCACCCAGACGGTGCACACTGCACCCATTAGGTGTGTATATACCAACCCGGACTGTGCACACTGCACCCATTAGGTGTGTATATACTCATTTCCCCCTCCCCCTTTCACCTGCCAGGCACCTGATGAATGTTATTGCTATATGTGCACATAAGTGTTAACCAATTAATACCAATTTGATGGTAAGTGCATGTGGTGCTTGTTTTTCTATTCCTATGATACTTCACTTAGTAGCATGGGCTTCAGCTCTGTCCAGGGTAATACAAGAGGTGCTAGATCACCATTGTTTTTGTGGCTGAGTAGTACTCCGTGGTATATATATACCACATTTTATTAACTCACTCATATATTGATGGGCACTTGGGTTGTTTCAACATCATTGCAGTTTTGAATTGTGCTGCTATAAACATTCCAGTGCAGATGTCTTTTTTTATGGAATGTCTTTTTTTTTCCTTTGGGTAGATGCCCAGTAACAGGATTGCTGGCAGTTCTACTTTTAGCTCTTTGAGGTACTTCCCTATTGCTTTTCATAGAGGTTGTACTAGTTTGCAATCCCACCAGCAGTGTATCAGTGTTCCTAACTCTCCACATCCAAGCCAACATTTATTGTTTTGATACTTTTTGATAAAAGCCATTCTCACTGGAGTTAAGTGATATCTCATTGTGGTTTTGATTTGCATTTCCCTGATGATTAGAGATGTTGAGCATTTTTTCATAAGCTCGTTAGCCATTTGTCTTCTTTTGAAAAGTTTCTGTTCATGTCCTTTGCCCAGTTTTTAATGGAGTGTTTGACTTTTTCTTGCTGATTTTCTTGAGTTCTATATAGATTATAGTTATCAGACCTTTATGGTAAGACCCTGTATAGTAAAAGCAATCTTAAGCAAAAAGAACAAATTGGAAGGCATCAATTTACCAGACTTCAAGCTATACTACAAGGCTATCATATCTAAAACAGCATGGTACTGGCACAAGCACAGAGACATAGACCAAAGGAAAAGAACTGAGAACCCAGATATAAAACCATCCTCATATAGCCACGTAAACTTTGACAAAGCAGACAAAAACATACACTGGGGAAAAGAATTCTTTTTCAATAAATGGTGCTGGGAAAATTGGATAGCCACATGTAGAAGACTGAAACAGGATCTGCACCTCTCACTTCTCACAAAAATCAACTCACGGTGGATAACAGAATTAAACCTAAGGCATGAAACTATAAGAATTCTAGAAGAAAGTGTTGTAAAAACTTCTATAGACATTGGCCTAGGCAAAGAATTTGTGAAGAAGACCCCAAAGGCAATCACAGCAACAACAAAAGTACATAAATCGAACTTCATCAAATTAAAAACTTCTGCACAGCCAAGGAAACTATCCCGAGAGCAAAGAGACAATCCACAGAATTGTAGAAAATGTTTGCATGCTACATATCTGATTAGGGTTGTTAGTTTGACTTGCAGTATTTTCTGGCAATGCTAGCTGCTTTTCCAGCCTGAGTTTCCAGTTCAGGAAAACAGAGGATGGACGCCTCATGTCAGTCCTTCAGGTAGCCCAAGACAGAGAAGCACTTACACACATGATATTTACAAATCAGACTTTACTCTTCTCACTCCCGTATCATGGAAAAGGGGCCCATATCGGGAACACAGGCTACAGCCACTTCAAGAACAAGACTGTTCAAAGGTGAGGGGACTTTTCTACCATTCTGAAGAGACTTTTTGTTTCAGCATTTATTTGGTTATTGGAACCTCTTCATTGTTTTCCTGGGTTCTGACAAAGTGTGTTTTGACAATTTCTGCTTGTTTTCAATGTTTCTGTTGGTAAGTGACAGGGTGGAGCTGCCATTTTGCACATTTTGCACATCTAGATTGAAAAGTTCTTGGTTCTTATCTCTCTAAATATTTCCTCTGCCTTTTCCTCTCCCTACTCTCCCTCTGAAACTCTAATTCACTTGTTAGATATCTGATCTCAGATCTCTGGTGTTCTGTTATTTCATTTCACTGTTTTGTCTTTGTGTTTCATTTTTGATACTTTTTATAGATGTGTTTCCAAGTTCATTGAGTTTCCTCTGCTAGTACAGTCCTTTGTTAAGCCCACCTAATGAATTTCTCATGTATCATATTTTCTCACTTTAAAATATTTTCTCTTGTCCTTTTTTCCATTTCCATCTCTCTGCTAAAGTTTCCCATTTCTTCACCCACATCGTGTATCTATTCCACTAGATCCTTCAGCGTTTTCATTGCATTTATTTCATTATCTTGATTTCTGAAAGAATATTTTTCCTCTAAATTTATGACTTGAGTCTGTTCTTTGTCTTTCATGACAGAAGTTGTTTTTTTCTGATTTTGACCTCTGGTGTTCTAAGGACTTTGGTTGCAACTTGCCGTCAGGCTCTGGATTCCAGCTTGCTCTCCAGAACCACTGGGTCTTCCGAGCTCTGAGCCTGGGACCCGCACTAGTCAGTGAGTTTCTTGTCCATTCTAGAGGAGCACAGTGAACCATCTCTGACCTATATCCCTCACCCCTACCTGCAACTAGTATAGTCTCCTCCCTGTAGTAAGACACTTAATTATGATGTTACTACATTGAAACATAGTGATCAATAGTATAAGCCTTATAATAAATGTGCCTGGATTTAAGTTTAAATCCCATCTTACCATCTATGAGCTGTTTGATTTGGGGAAAATTATGTCACTCCTTCTGGCCTCAATTTCTTCACTTGTAGAATAGAGATAAAATAATTCACCTTGTAGAATTATTGTAAGGATTAAATAAAGACAAAGGAACACAGTGCCCAATGTTCATTAAGCAATCATTAAACTGTAATTGTTATTATTTCTTTTATGACTCTAACCTCATTCAGTTTAATTTCTTTATCTGAAAAATGAGAATTATGTTGTACAATAGTAAAATGGTATCATGTACCTTTCACTGTAAAATAACATGATATTAATAATTTTAATGACTGAAATTCAGAACACAATGTACAAATTACAAAGTGCCCTTGCATAGATCACATTCCCACAAAAACACAAAAGGTAAGTGCTGTATTCCCCCCTCTGTAGATGAGGAAACTGATGCCAGGGTATTGTTGTCAGGAGCTGATCGCAAGCCAGTGTCCATGCTTCCTCTTTAATCCTGGCCCTGCACTTTCTATTCTGCATGATTCTAAGTTCTACAGGAGCAAGACTGGAAGAACTCAACCGTCCCTATTCTTGAGGCCAATATACACAAACGGTCTCATGATTTCCTTTCATTTCCCTTAACGCATTATAAACATCGCTGATTTGCTGTTTTATGGCCTTCTCAGCTGTTTTTCTGAGCATTTTTCCACGCTGCATTTCATTTCATCATCTCTTGTCTCTATTTCCAAATGTAGAAATTTATTCAGCCTGGTTTTGCTCTGTGAAGTGTTATTTACAATACCTACTAATTTAATCTTTGTTGAGGGAAAACTGAGGAACAATTGCATGCTTTTGTGGATCATTGACAATTCAAATCTGGAAGAACTCACTGAGCACTAGAATTTTGCTCTTTTTCATTCGTGTCATATGTACATGTAGTGCCGGCTGTGTTGTGTATGTGTGTGTGTGTGTGTGTGTGTGTGTGTGTGTGTGTGTGTATAAAGTCCCACTTCCATTCCACACAATAATTCATGGTATTTTGATAGTTTTGCAGCCCTTCAGGGAAGATCCCATTGACCACAAAACAAAAATGGGTAAATATCACTCACAAAATGGTGATTGATTGTAAGCCTTATTTACCATACATCTACTATAAAACAGTAACACATTCCCCAATCACAAATTATGAGTATGAACTCAGAAGCCAATAATGTGTGACACTTAGAATTTTAGAATGCACAGCTAAATGGGAAATCATCCGGACACCCCTGGGGCCACAGCAGGCTAAACCGGCACAGCGAACTGCAGCGAGTCACGTGTAATTCATGGCATCGGAGCTCATGGCCACTCCACCTGTCCCCAGGCCTTCCAGGAAAGCAACCTTGTTTTAGCTCTTGATTTCATTCTAGATGGTTTATCCATCTATATCTTTATCTAGGTGGAGGTGGTGTCTTCACTGAAGAGAAATCCACTCCCAGTACTAATTTTAACTACTTTTTTAGTGTGTAATGCATTCCTAGGGCCAATTTTATTTAATAGAAGCTTTACATTGATGAAAAACCTTCAATTAGGCCATGAAATTTAACGCTGGATTCAAATATATATTTATTTAATTAAAGATAGCATACATTTCTAGGAAGAGCTCAGCCTGAAGGGTTTTTAACTTGCCGTTTCTGGGGTTGGCTACTACCGACACCTCTGCTGTCATCTCGGGCACTGACTCAATATCAGGCACTCTGCTATGTATTGTATCTGAATTAATCACTGACCTACAAGGATGGGACCACGGCTTGTGATTTTAGGTAAGTCACGTGACCTCTCTGCTCTTAGTTATCTCCTCAGAAAAATAGGGATATTAATACCTGCCTTTCTTTAGTAGATGCCGGTAAGAATAGAATGAAATTATTTTTGCACAAGGCAAATGAATAGCTTTTGAGTATTTATTAATATACAGGCCATCAAATGTTTTTTAAAAACTTTTCTCTCTTTTCAAAAAGTTTTTACCGGTAACCGACAAGCTAATTTCATATACACTGCTCATTTTATATGTTTTCTTGTCTTTATGACTTTGATCCTGTTAGATTTTCCACCTGGAGTATTCTTCTCCCTTTGCCATTAAGAGGTCTATAAATCTATTATTCAGTGCTTCAAAGTCTAATCCAAATGATCTTATTCTTGAAGATTTTCTGATTTTCCAAACAAGGTAATTTCTTTCTCCTCTGACCGTTCATAGCTTTTTAATCTCTGCTATAACTATTGTTTTGTACTCTGAATTGCCACTGTTGCTGTGCCTCTCTTACTCGCTCTGGCAGACTGTGAGTCCCACAGGAGAGCCTGTGCTAGGTACGTATTTCCTCTCTCTCTCTCTCTCTCTCTGGATTAGAAAACAGTACATGACGACTCTCAATGAATGTTCAATAGGCATTGCTGAATGAATTTTATCTAGTACCAATAAGAGTTGCAGGACAGCAAGATTTTTTTGAATACTGTTTTTAAGATAAAATGAATGAGGTGTTCAATGGGACTAACCAGATATTTGTTGAAGCTCTATGATTTGGCAGTTGCCTGGAGGTCACAGCGGGTATCTATCTTTGAAATATATTTTCTCTTTGTGGTGAAAAGGGCCACATTAGGGAATTGTTTTAGTTATGCAAATATATGGGAAACATTCTTGGAATTGAGAAGTTAAGTGTTTTTATTAGTCATGCAAATTGGTTTTATTAGCAAGATGGTACCCCTACAGAGTCAGGTAAATTTAGTATGTGTACGTGTGTGTGTGTTTGTGTGTGTGTACACGTGTGGTGTGGCTTTTATGTTCTCCCCTAAACATGGATTTAGAGTACAGTCTTTAAAAAGTGTTATTTCTTTTTGGGAAATGTGTCTCCTCTGCCCAAAAATTAACCAGAAAGTTATAGGGCAGAGCTTTACAAGATTACAGAAGAAGGTGCAGGTCACCTTTGCTTTGGACTCTGGAGCATCTCAAAGGACCAGTTGTCAGTGCCATCTCCACGTTGGTTTGTTCTACAATGACCCACAAGGGATGCTTTTCAGTGAAAAGCCTAGAATCTGATTAAAGAGTTATTGAATATTGCTTTTACTTCATTTGGGCCAGAGGGGCTGCCAGGGTAGGGAGAGGCACTTGTCACCAGGGATGAGTGACTGGCTACTGCTAGCTGTGCACAAAGGAGAAACATTTTGCCTGCAGATGGGAGGGAGGCATCTGTGTTGAGGAAAGTGTTATCAAAAATAAACTTAAGCCTTTTCCTGAGAATAAGCAAGGGGGAATGCCAAATCCTTTCTGGAGAAAAAGTCCAGAAAAGGTCCAGAGGATTTAGACATTTTCCAGGGATGGATAATCCTTCTTCCAAATGTGCAGATGGCCTTTGGCAGCTTGGGAAAGCAGCAGAATAGAATAGTTTCCAACTCAGAGTCAAGGATTATGGCTGAGGTTTTCTCTCTTAGTCCTTGAGGCTGATGTCCTCCACAGGACAGAGGAGAAAGACCAGAGAACAGACTTCTGGGAATGATGCCTTCGAGGTCCTGGATAGAACCACTGCTGCCAGTGCATTTTGATATCTGCGTCTGCAACTGTGGCTGTACTTTCTTGTACCGTGACTACAATTTGCTTTAAGGGCCCATCAGCAAGATCTAAAAATGCAAGGCAAAATAAGTGAAATCTTATATCTTATTGCCTCTCGTATGCAAACTGTTTATAGCGAACAAAACAAAAACCAAGTAAACCAAAAAAATCCCACAACCACCAAAACAACCAAAACCACCACAAGGACCAAGACCTTGTAAAAGAAATGGACTATTTTTCATATTCAGGCCTAGAATGTCTGTGATATTTAGTGTCAATATCTATCCTCTATCTATTCAGATTTTGTTAAATATCTTTAGACTTTAGTATTTCAATGAATGTATTATTGTTCTGGAAAAAATAGTGTACTACATTGTACTCAGGTGCTCAGCCAATCATATTTTGAACAAGTTTCATCTTACAGGAAAGAGATCAAGAGATTGAGGTTCTGGTCTTAGTTCTGCCACTGTGCGCAGGGCTTTATAACCATTTTTTCATTCACTCTCCCTAACAGTCTCTTGAAGTTGATGTTGTTAGCTTCATCTTAGGGTTGGGGCAGTTGAAGCTGGATGGTATTAGGTCACTTGTGCAAAGATGGCTGAGCTCATCGTGAAGTCTAGTCTACAGGCTTCCACAGAACCACTGTGCTAGCCACTCCCTGAGCAAGAGCACTTCTAAGTCCAGCTTTCTGTGATTCTGTCGGATTTCAGTCTGAAATGTCAGTTCTTGATACACTCATGGCCGAAGAATGACCAGTCACACCAAAGTAAGGCAAGCATGAAAATGAAGTTTATCGAGGAGAGAAAGATAGGATTATAGAGCAAGAGCAAGATATAGGTTTACAGCGCATGATACAAATGCCACAGAGGATGACTGGACTCATTATCGCAGCAAAGAGAGAGCACAAGGAAAGGGCAAAAAGGGCCTGGTTATGGTCTCAATGTTGTTTTATAGTGCCCGGATTGGGACCTCCCTGTGGCTCAGACATCACCATAGAACCACTTTGATTGGACAGTTGGGAGTAGCATGACCTCTTAACTACATATGCGGGTTGCTCTAGGTTAATTTCTGGACTCTGTGGTACCTATGCTGCTTGGCCCATGGACTAGAGAGTCCTCTGCATTGTTTTTTGTCCCTGGCGTGCTAAGTTATGATTGGCAGATTCCTAGGGTTTTCCCTCCTCCCCCAGGCATGGTCGTCACTAGGGAGAGGATTAGGGTAGCACAGGACCAAGATGGGGGCCTGGGGCCCACCCTTGTCCTTCTTCCCAGGTGGGGCAATTGCACCAAGGCAACAGCACCCACTTTCGTTCCTAGGAGACTTGGAATCCCTCGCTATCTACCTAACAATTCTAAGACAATCCTGGGAATGGGAAATGAGACACTGAAAGATTTTCTACCCTCAGCTCAAATTTGGTTTCATGTCCCTGGATCATTCTTTAACCAAGTATGAATCTTTTGGTTGTTAAAAATCATTTATATTTTTCACTTTTTTTGAGAAATTTGTATTTTGGGTAGATATATCTTGAATATGTTGATTGTTATATGACCAAATCTAAGAAATTAAAATATCTATGTTTTTGTACCCTAAAGTAATACAGGATTATTTTCAACAAACAGCAACTCATATGTTTGAGAACATCTGTGTACATCATTAATTTTTTCTTTTGTGTCCAGATATTTATTATTATGCAGATACCACTCTGCCTTAATTCTTTGAGAATCAACTTTGAGAAATTTAATAGTTTTTGGAACAAACAGCATTTTACTCAAATGGCATGAATCAAAGGTCTACATTATCAATGGAAAAGAAGCCAAAGTCTGTAAAATAATTTTAAAGAGATTTATTCTGAGCCAAATTTGAGGACCAGGACTGGAGCCACGCTCAAGAAGCCTTGAGCAAGTGGACTCGCTGTGCCTGGGTTACAGTTTGGTTTTATACATTTCAGGAACACAGGGGTTACAGGTGAAGTCATAAATCAATATGTAGGAAGCATACATTGGTTTGGCCCGAAAAGGTGGGCCATCTCAAAGTGGGGGTGCTTATAGGTTACAGGTGGGTTTAAAGATTCTTTGACTTATAATTGGTTAAAGACATGGAGCTTTTTCTAAAGGCTTGGAATGTTTTAAGATAAAGTCTGTTAATCAGAGACAAGTCACCTGGCATATATTTGTTGTATAAATTGAGGACCTGCGGGTTTGTTTTGCGTAGCACTTAGGCCTGCTAATGAGAAGGGAGGGGGGCGTGATGAGGCATGTCTGACCGCCCTCCTCCTGGCAGGCAATTTAGTTTGAGGATACTCTCTTGGCCAAGAGGGGTTACATTCAGTCAGTGGTGAGGGGGACTTTTAAGATTTTATTTTAGTTCACAACATTATATATCCTCAGTGAAAAAAAAAAAATTCTTGCTTTCTACCACGGTTTTTAAAGATGTGATCTTTTCTTCAACATTTACTTTATAACACTGAATGAAAAATAGTAAACATTCTTCGAAGGCTTATGATGTGTCAAGCTCTATGACATATGTTTTATATGCATACTTTCATTTCATCTTTACAGCCTCTCCAAGAGATAGGGACTATTAGAACCATTTTACAGTTAGGCCAAATTCACTAAGTTTACAAGGGACAGTTCTGAGAATTTTCTTCTTCTTTATAGCCCAAGATTTTTATCACAGATCTTGTGATCTAGGCTCCCATCTTAAAATTAAATTAGAAGTAAAAACTTTCCACTTGGGCATATTTTTGATATTTAAAATACATTTGAAAGAAATGTGGAATGTGTTAAAGACATTGGCCATCTATTAAAACTATTATAAATATCTGTGAATTGGATTATAAAAAAATGGAAAATGACTTCTTCCATCAACTTGAAAAATGAAAGGAAAGAAGGAATGAAATAGATATTTTCCCTTACCTTGTATATCGTGGGCAATGCCATCTATCTTAGCTATGTTTACAAAGATTCAATTTTCAGAAGGTTTATGTTTCATCCTTGGTTTACGTTGTAGTTTAGTCATGCAGAATGTCTCTGTATGTTGGCTGAAATTAACATATGTATCATACCTTTTAATTTTGTATCACCTATAGTAATAGTGGTAAAAAAAATAATGCTCTATTCTATGTACTATGCTGAATGCCTTATAAACAGTAACTCCACATATCACAAACTCTTACCAGAGAGCTATGCCTCACCCTATTTTACAGATGAAGTTTATTAAGTTGCAGAAATACCTAGAAATAGTGAGTAGAATTGAACTGGGATTTCATAAAGCTCTTAAAGCCCAAGCCTGGCCTCTTTCTACTGCACAATGCCCCTCCAGCGGGAAAGGCCAGGGTGGAAATCGGCTAAGAGCACCCAGACCTTTGCGAACCATTGTGTTAATAATCCAGCAATTCGCACTAGTTCAAACCGTCAGACTACTTGGATGCAATCAAAGCTTTTAGGGGGCTGAAGCCAGAGGCTGTCTGCTCTCGTCCACTGATTATAGAGCTCCAACCTCCTGGCTTGGTTCATCAGTTCACCCAGCAGCGCCTCATGATTCCCAGCCCAGGCCAGCGGGCACTGCCAGCCAGCCCGCCTCTGCTGCCTTGTCAGCCCTTTTCCGGATGGCATGCTGAGGTCCCCCTTGTGTTTTTAAAATTTTTATGAAAAGGATGATTATTTTTAGGTCAGCAAAATACGTAGAATTTGCATTCCTTGTAAATTAAAAATCTCACTTTTTTCCCCTTAGAGAAAATGACCCTTTGAGAGAGGCGAGGGAACACTCATCTCACTGTCCCGGCTTTAGGTTTATCCCCACATAATATACAAGTTGGGGAGAAAGGAGAATTCCAATCAAACTCTGGGAAATCCAGACATTTAGTCAACAAATATTTATTCTATGTCAGGTGTTATTTTAAGTGCTAGAAACATAGTGGCAAATAAGAGGGACAGAACTCTGACCCCATGGAGTGTGCATCTAAAGAGAAAAACGTGCAGTAAACACATGAGCTAATAAATTCTTAAGAGAACGTCAGGGAACGATAAGTACTAGAAACGAAAACAGTACCAGAGCAAGGGCATGGCGTTTTACAGAAGGTGGTCAGAGAGTGCCTTGTTTTCTGTTGGCAGCTTCGGTCACAGTAAGTGCTCAAGAGTTATGTCTGAGAAGACTGTTTTCCAAATGTTAGGTTAAGCATAATATAACATGAAGGAAGAGAGGATGTCTCACATGCTGTGAACAACAACTACATTTTGACGTGATTCTAAGGGCTTCTCAGGACTCTTGTGCTCATTCCAGAACCCTGCTCATCTTCCGGCTTCTTTATTTAGAGTAGTTTGCACTTGTTCTATAAATAGGGCCCTCCTGTAAAATTTTCTTTGGAGTTGGGTTTCATACCTGCGAACACCGCCTCAGACCAAATATTCATTTATTTAACACAGGAGGAAACTGAGCGCCAAAGGGGAGCAGTGACTTGGCCAAGGGTGACTGCGCCCCGGTGGTCTAGGGAGCCCCCGGCTGTGGTCCTTTCCCCGCAAGTTCTGTCTGCGGCTCCCCTGCTCCTGGCCGAAGAGCCCCTCCAGCCCTGAGGGGGGCACCGCGTGCCTGGGAGGCGATCTAGCTTTTCCTGACTGGGGAAGGGAGCCCCGGCCCCAGCTGAAGGTGCCCAGCGGCTGGAACCCCGCTGCTATCTCCGGGGGTTCCGCACTCTGCTCACCCCCAGCTCCAGCCGCAGCTCATGGCCCGCAGGAAGGGAAGCACAGACTCCGCAAACGCGAAACGCAGAACAAAGCCGGCGAGGGGGAGTAGGCACCGCGCTTTGAGTTTCTCTAACGCTCGGGAGTGTCGGGCTCTGCGCACAACGCGCGGCCTCCCCCGGGTGCGCGCTATTCACCCGCCTTCTTTAGGCGGCTATTATTTCGTGGCTGCCTTGGTGTTGGGCTGAATTGGCACTGAATTCCTCGCTGACTTCGTTTTTCCTTCTGAAGACAGAGGAAAAG
>NW_012146856.1:5730617-5738339 GCF_000956105.1 Propithecus coquereli
TCATTAGGAACTCAAAGTTATTTTTTAAACTTGTTTTTCACACACCTGTGTTGACTAGATCACAGAGCATGGGCTCATTCCCAGAGGAGATGTTATCTGTGTCAAACTCTTTCAATGTCCCATGGATGACTTTATCACCACCTGGCCAACGTCTATTACTTGCTAGCTCTGGAAAGTACAGGGCAATGCTTGCACCAACCTGGTGCTTTCTAGAGATTCTTTTTCCTGTACTGGTCTTCCAGTGTTGATGATATTTATAGATGCTGGTCCAGAATATTATGGGTGACAGCTGTGTACCTGGAAAATATAGAATTTCTTGTTTTTTCCTTCAGAATTAGTTTTCTGGATTAAACACTGGCAACTCAGAATGTCTTGACTTTCCAGAGTCTGGAGGAAGAGCAGAATTTGAGGAACACTCAGACACAGTGGAGGTTTTTCACAATCATCCAAGTGCAGAGTCTTACATGTTTTACCCCACAACTCAATTCATAACTAAACAGGTTTCATTTTTCAAGCAAGGGCCGCAGAGCAGAGGAGCAATTCTTAACAAGAGAAGCTGGTAACAGACACCCAAGGAGTCAAGTCAAAGGTATAGGCTGTGGAGTTGGACCTCCCAACGGGAGTCCTGTCTGTCATTTCCTCTCTGTGTAACTCTGGGTGAAGTACATAATCAATCCAATGCCCAGTTTTCTCTTATATAATCTGGAGATAACAATATCTACTTTATATGATTATTGTGAGTGTTAAATAGAAAAAAGAAATAGAAAAAGCATGTTAAATAGAAAAAGCATGTTATGCAACATGCTAACACAGTCTCCATCATGGGTATGAGTTCCATATCCCCAGTGCTTCATACCTGCTGAGTCCTGGTGGATGAAATACGGCCACACATCAGGATTAACGTCTGCCGGATTGTCAGAATCTTGCCTGGAGTGCACGCACTAGAGTGAAGGAAAATGAACACTGTAGTGATTTTACTTTTTCTTTCTTTCTTTTGAGAAAAAGAACATCTGTGTGTGGCTCAACTGCGATCATTGCATTTGTGATGCCTTCATGCTGTCACGCCATCTCACCCCCAGAATCTTATCTTAATAAAAAATCAGTTAAACAAATGTCCAAATTGGCCAGATCAGCCAACTCTGGAGCAAGGAAAGTTGTTTTCCTCCTAATGAACTGTCCCCTGGACACAGGCAGTGCCACAGAAGTTCAGGAATGTTTATTGTCTGCGGCGTTTCCAGGAGTTACATTCTTTGTTGAACCCCACCATGGTGCTCAGGGGGAGGCTGGTGATTCATTAATTCACTGCAATGATTTGTCCTAATTATTCTAATTACTGCCTTGTCTCTTCAGACCAGCTGGTGCCTAAAGCAAAGGGTAAGTCACCAGTCATGAGCACTGCAGCGGCTACAGAATCTCGGGCACTGGATCTGCAGGATTCACTGTCACATGTCAAGAGAGCCTTGTGCTGCTGCTGAGCCTGACCTGTCCACGGTCCTGCTCTGGCCTGAGTCCTGGTCCCTTGGGCCTACCGTGCCTGCATCCTGTCCTCTGCTCCTCTTGTACCTTTTTAGGGAGAAGACAGCCCTGATAAATGGTGCTTTCCCATCTTCCCAGGCTGCTGCCCTGCCAGCTCCAGGCTGCATCTGTTGTGTGTGTTCTTTGTTTCTACTGTTTACCCTTCCCTGTCTTAATGGCACTTAAACCCAGTCTGGGCTTCTGCACACTACCGAGTGCTAAGATGGATGTTCACTGCTATCTGTGCATTGTCTCTAAATGTTCCAGCTTGCAATCTTACTTCCTGTGTTAAGGCTTTGCATGACTTAGTGACCAGTGCACATGGCCCAGCAAGGAGCAACATGTGGGACTGAATCTCAGGCTGCTACATCCCCAAAGTCTGGGCCCTTTGCACATCACTGTTTCCCGCCTCCATGGGCCTTTCTGCTTGTCTGTGGGATTCCTGTTGAAACCCTGCTTGGGTCTTTCATCCCCGAGCTCCTTTGCTGTGATCATGTAGACCCTGCCCTGGCTCACAGCCCCAACATCAGTGCTGAGTCTGCAAGTCAGCTTGGGATTCCAGGCAGGCTTCCTGAGGCCACACAGTGTCGCTGCAAACAGAACCCACCTTTGAGAGCCGAGGTCTGTGCCTTCCCAATGTGCTCTGCCATCCCATCTTGCCCGGTGCTTCTCTGGTCTGTGGCCACACAAGGTATTTTCACAGCTCACACTTGAGTGGCATTTGCCTCTTACATTACTTAAATAAGGTGTAACCTTATTTCCCTAGACAAAAGTAGAATCCAGAAAAACACTGGAACTGTGCCTTAACCCTCAGAGAATGAGCTTTAGTAGGATCTATGACACAGGGCCATGTTAGGAGCCCTGAAATAAGGCTGGGTGACAAACACCAAGGCATTTGAAAGTAAGAATGCTGATATTTGACAGACTTGACTAAGAAAGAGCCAGTGTGTCTCATTGTTAAAATCAGTTCACTAAGAGTTATCACAACCTTGGCTAGTCTTTCTTGACCACTGTCATTCTTGACCACTGTTATTCCTATTCAAATCTTGGCTTAACTGTCATTTCTTCAAAGAGGCAGACTTTCTCAATTCTAAGAATTTCAGGCCACCCTGTTCTGCCATTTCATAAGAACAGGTGCATCGCCTCACACTTAAAACTTATTTTCTTAGTGCTTGCTTACCTGAGGAGGCTGGAAGCTTTGTGCGGCTGGAGGCCACATCTTATCTGTTACCCTGACATTCCCAGTGCCAAGAGAGGGCTGGATCAGGCAGGTTGCCTGCCCATGTGCGCCACAGGACTGGGAAGTGTGCACCCTCAGGTGGACCCCTCACTTGTAGGTGGCCGTCCTCTCCAGGATTCCTGGCCACGCTTGGAAGTTATCTGCAAGAAGGCCCGCACAGAAGGGGAATCCCTGAGACCCAGTTGACTAAGGCTTAGGGGTGACACGAAGGTGGAAAGATAGTCCAATTAGAAGAAGTACTGAAAAGGCTCAGTGGACAGAGGCACTTCAGGAAGAATGGGGATGGACCAAAAACAAACAAACAAACAAAAAAGAAAAAAAGGAAAAAACAGAAAAGTGAATGAGCCTCATTTCTACATCAATAGATTTTTGGTAACAGTTGGCCTGTTTATATCATAAAGCTGTTGTGCTTTGCAAAGCAAACACAAAACTGCCACCACCACCACAAAAAGCCATGAAGAGCTATCTTCATGCAAGAGATTTTGTGTTTAGTTGTATTTCATTTTACTAACCAGACTGAAGACTTGTGTGCTGGGCTCCATTTCATGTTGTCAGCTACTTGGTGTGTACATTCACCAGCCTGATGCTAGTGAGACCTACGCCGATCTCATATGCAACTTGCAACTTCCCGGCTGGACAGGTAAGTGTGATGTGTTGTGCTCAGAAGGAACAGATAGTTTAAATTTAAAATCCAATTTTAAAGGAAACATGAAGAAAAAATGAAATCTTGATAAAAACTTTGATATTTATTAATAATGAAATCAGATTTAATGGAATTCAGTTGAACTATTAAACTGTCCAGTATGTAGAAATTAATGCCAGCTCTTTGATCTTTTCATATAATTACAGTAATGATTTAGATTTTTCCAGACTGCAGCTGTGGTGAGAAATACTGATAGAAAAAACAAATCAAACTTCAGGGCATTATTCAGTGATGTCTGAGAAATTAATCCTCTTGATAGCAATTTGAAAAGGAGCATTGCCCTGCAGGAAGCTGACGAGGAAACAGAGGCTTTATTAGTGCAGCGGTGGCATTGACCACACCTGCGCTTTATCTCCTCTCAGCTCTGTAGCGGCAAAAGTGATCCTGACTGAGACAGGATGTTAATTTCCTGCAGGAACAGCCATATCTAAACCCAGTTTGGTACAGTAGAACAGCATGAGATTGGGACTCAGGGGATGTGTTTTCTAGCTGGAGTCATGGTAGAAACATACAAATTCTTTTTGGAGAGAGGAGAGGGATCATTCAGTAATTATGCTGGGGCAACATGTGTGAACTAGAACTGTTGTTGGCAAATCAGGACCCTAATTCAGCCCAAGGATAGTCGCTTAATAATTCTCTAATATCATGGAATTTTCTTAGTCTTTTTGGGTCTCTCTTTCCTCCTCTGTAGTAATTCCTTCTCATGAACCCTCAAGAGTGTTAGGAGAATTAAAAGATAATGTATAATAACGAAAGCTTTGAAATAGACAGGAGAAAACGGCCATGTGGTAGCACTATTATTGTGAGACAGGGAAAGGTAACTCTCCATAAACCACTCATTTCTCCCTATTGACAAGAAGAATGAGAAGTAATTGAGACAAAAATTTAAATTATTTCATAGCATCATGTGGCCACAAATTCTAAATGTTCTAACCTTAGTTTGCAGTCAGTAGTTTACATTTTAGCACCAAGGTTCCCTTTAATTATTGTCCCTACAGGATTGTCAAGATTTAGGCACAACAGTAGCTTTCAAATGTAAAAATTAACTTCATTCATCAAAAGCACAGATGACTACCAGTCCTAAACTTTTGGTCTGAATGAAAACCTGGAGACCTGAGGGATTCCGTGTCTACTAGGGATGAAAGTGGGTGCTGCTGCGGTTCACCCCCAAAATGGGCTTTCAGAGAGGCTCATGGGAGATCTGTATATGCAGTAAGACTCACGTCACACAACTCCCAACTGTCCAATCAAAGTGGTTCCACGGTGACGTCTGAACCGCGAGATCCCAATCCGAGCACTATAAAACAAGATGCAGACCCTAACCAGTCCCTTTTTGCACCCTTCCTTTGCTCTCCCTTTGCTGTGACAGTGGGTCTGGTCGTCATCTGTGGCGTATGTGTCATGCTCTGTAAACCTATACCTTGCTCTTGCCCTATAATCCTATCTTTCTCTCCTTAATAAACCACATTTTTGTCCTTGCCTTACTTTGGTACATCTGGTCATTCTTTGGCCATGAGCACACTGAGAACCAACATTTCAGACTGAAACCTGACACCTTCATTACATATAATTCCAGCTGAATGGAAAGGAAACCAGTTAATTGACACCGTATTATTTAGTGACATTATCATTTCTTCTGGGCTGTTGCTGAGTACTGAGAAAAGAGGCTAAGGACTGATATCCCTCCTCTACCCCCAAAAAACATATTACTGTCTTCCCTCTTGTATTTTCTAAGGGCCCAGGTGAGGCCTGGGCTCTTCCACATGTTGCGGTCAATAGTTAAACTTCAGAGCCAGCTGTTTGAGGAATCGGAGCTGAGCAAGGCTCAGCAAAGTACCCAAGATCAAACAGCTAATGAGAAAAGGAGCAGAGCTGTGACTCAGGTGACAAATCCTCTGCTATCTCCCCTAATCCAGTCACTAAACCCCACCTTTTCCAGGAATCTGGGAATAAGATAAAAGATCAAGTACTTTTTAAATTGATAAAAGGCAGCAGTTTTCTGGGATTTTAGGATACTGTACATATGTACTGAAGTGTACTTGAAACCAGAACAAAATGCAGGTTATGAGACAATTAAGAAAAACATTGTGATCAAGGGGTTGATTGACTAATATAATGTTATCAATAATACCTGCTGTCTGCAGTTTTGCTAGACTCATCAAAATTGGTTTAGCATAAAAAATTTGGATGTCTAAACATGTCTTTTTTTAAAAAATCAACTCTACTTTAAAACAAAACAGATTTAGTATGTTACCTGATTCTGGACAGGTCTCACATGCTGATTCTATATACATCATCAATATTTAAATGGACTGAAATTTCCCTTGAGAATACTGGCAAAGGGGAGAACTATTAATATTATGTTTCAGATCAAATTATTATTACTTTAAACTATGATCATCACAAGACTTTTAGAGCTGGAATGAGCTTAGCTCATCTTACATATGCAAACCAGAGAAAGGTTAAGTATGCAACTCTATCTTGCAAAGTACTACGAAGGAGACCATCACCTGGGAAAGCCCCAGAAGCCTGGAAGTACCTGGCTAGGCTCGATTGCCTGAAGCAAAGCTGCTCAGTGGGAGGACGTGGCTCCATCCAGGGGCGGTGGAGGACAGCTGATGCCAGCTGACAGAGACAAAGGCCTCTGCTTCAGGAAAAGGGCACCAGCCAAACCCAGGTACCCCACAGATGGTGACCCGTACGCTGCCAAGGAGAGGCCTGTAAGCGAGACAGCACGAAGGTGAGCAGGTGCTCTGAGTCCTGTAAGACAGGCGGGGGCTGGGCTGGGCTGGACTTACCGAGCCCTTGCTGTAAGCCACGCACTCAGACCTTTCCTGATAATATATTTTTCCATTTACCTTTTACTGCAGCCCTGTTAAGTAGGTACTCTTTTATAAATGATGTATTCCTGAAATTCTTGAAATAAAGAGTAATTAAATTGCCTGCCCAAGATTACAGTTATAAGTGATGATGAAAAGATTTGACCCTTTATGGTAGGAGTTCATATTCTGAATTTTTAACCACTCCACATAGGATAAATACTTTAAAATTTAGAGAATTTGGGGATTACCAGAGGAGAGAAACGAAGATGAGGAAATGGGGCAAATATTTTTGAGTATTTATTATATTCTAGGTAAAAATTTAAAACTCTTTCAGTTAGCTTAATCATTTAAGTATTTTCCTGATTTTTTTCAAATGAAAACTCAGAGGCTTAGTAATTTAAAACAAGTTTTCAATATCACTCAGCTAATACAATGATGAAAGGGATTTTGCATCTCTGCAAAGTTAGTATTCTTCCCACTCTTTCACGCTGTTGAGACATGACTCTGCAAAATAACAGAAGAGGAAACATTGGCCCCACATCTCTCCTTGAAACATCTGGGGTACTGGCTGGTGTACCCCCTTCCCTCCATCCTCCTTTTCTGAATACTGACTCTAAGGTCAACATTTCTGTAGCTCTGTTCTCCTGAAAGTCTTTGAATCTACTCTCACTTGACTGTCAAAATATATTCATGCGATGCCATCATCCCTGAGACCTTTGCTAGGGGGCTTGCTGCCTAATGTTACACACACTGGTTTAAGATGATGTGCTGCACCTGGGGGCAATTGGTTTTAAATGGTGTCTTCATGGGAGGGAATGGCTTATTCATTCAATAATATTGGTTGAATCGTGTCCCTGGGCCGGGCGCTGCGTACCTTATGTGTTGGCACTGTGGAATATTCAATGGAGCATTTAGGGTCACATCTCCCGCTTTAATATTAGAAAACACATCAATGATATAGCTCTTTTGTACATGGAATCACCTCTCCCCACTAAATACACACTTACACACCAGTTGAGTTCCCCAAACCTGCCATCTTTGGTTTCCAATTCTGACTTTTGAGAGGGCAGAGGTCTGGTCTCACCCGTCACCATAAGCTCTCTGATTTATAGTTTCTCTGTTGATAGAATGTGGCCCAAAGTGTTTGTATTTCTGATTTCTTAGGTTTTCTATGAAAGTCATTCAAGATTGTGGAAGAGAAAACACTATCAACACAGAAATGTACTGTAACATATATAACATTATCATTTCATGCAGTAAGTCAAGTCGTTTGCTGTGGTTGGGATGTGGCATGGTTTTTCCCTGCCAAAACTTAATCCCCAATGTGGCAGTGTTGGGAGGTGGGGCCTAGTGAGAGGTGTTTGGGTCATGGGTGTGGATCCCTCATGAATATATTAATGTCCTCCAGCAGGGGTGAGTTCTCATTCTCATGGGAATGTATT
>NW_012146856.1:5738859-5739304 GCF_000956105.1 Propithecus coquereli
AGTGCTTAGAAATGTGGTGTTGAGCTAACAAAAATTTGGATTTTTTGAGATATTTTGTTATTTATTTCTAATTTAATTCTATTGTGGGACAAGAAGTACTGTTTAAAATTTCTATTATTTTATATTTGTTAAGAATTTTTTTTATGACCCAGAATATGGTATAACTTAGTGAAAGCTCTGTGAGTACTTGAAAAATGTGTATTTTGCTTTTTCCTTTCCCTTTCTCTCTGTTAGAGCACAGGCTTGGTTGATGCTGTGAACAGGGCTGAAATGTAGGGAAGGCTGGAGCTTGACGCTGAATGTGTTACCTTGGAAGAGGCTGGATGTGTTACCTTGGAAGAGTCTTTACGATTCACATCCATTTGACACCAATGTCCCTAATGCCCCTGTGTCATTGGCATTGAACTTGGTCACTCCTCATACAATTTTGCACATGCATGAGGAG
>NW_012146856.1:5740437-5772480 GCF_000956105.1 Propithecus coquereli
TTTTGAACAGGAATGAGACAGGGAAAATCCCAGAGTTTTTGAGACATTGTATCCAGAGCTGGAGCAGGAGGACACCAATAAACCAAAACATGGAACAGATTAGGAAGGAGCAGCAGATGATTTCTACCTGGAGTACAGGAACATGGCAGAATAAACTCCTTTAACAGAAAGTTTCCTAAAGACTTAATCCATTCTCAGCCAAGCCAAAAACAGTAATTCTTAATCCAGTATATGCATTATAATTGTCTGAGAAACTTTGAAGAGATACCCATGCCTTGCCCTAATTTAGTTAAATCAGAATTGTTAAGAACTAGTGATTTAGCACAAATATAATGCCGCCTTTTCTTTTCTTAAAAAAAATTTCAGGTAGGGTTTGAACAAAAATGTATATTAATCAAAGGAATAAATACTTACATATCCCTTGAGATGCATAAGATAATGGGCTAGGTCTAGGAACTATAGGATTTAAGAAGTACTAGATTCTCTGAAACAAGGCAATTACTACCAGATTAAAGATATAAAAATATATGCATGCGCTCCAAGACATTAATTTTAAATTGATGGTACAAATATTATATACTGTAGGTATTCAGAAGAAGGAGACATGACTCTGGACAAGGAGAACTGAGGAAATCTTAAAATCAGTAGATGAGCCAGATTCTAAAGGGAAATGTATCAGTAAGCTATTGCTGCATAACAAATCGTCCCATCTAACAGATGTGAAAAACAATCATTTTTAAGTGTCTTCAGCCATGCTGGTGACTTAGTTGTTCTAAGTTGATCTTGATTTGGTCTCAGCTTGGGTTGTGTTGTTAATGATCACAGATTGTTGTAATGAACAATCTATTTCAAAGAGATGCTCAAAAATTTCTGTGACAACTGCGACCCAAAGTCATTTCACAAATCTTACAATAATGACATCTAAACATTTTTTCTAAGCAGCTTTGACTACAGGATCATTAATGAAATAGTTCTGAAGAAAGGGCTTTAAACATACACAGTTATACAGACAATAAAGCTGGTTTAGAGTGGTTAAATGATTCCACCTCAGGTAGACTGTGATCAATTAAAGAACTGAACTCAAGATTTTTGGTTGTGAGTCTAGTGCTTGCTCTTCTGTGTAATTACAGATGGTCTTTGAGAAAGAGATTTGTGTCCTATCTTATTCATGTTAGAATTTCAATTTAATTAACCTCAAATGTAATATGAAATTATTGTCAAGACAAAAGAGCCAAGAGAACCAACATCTCCTAAGAACTCACTAGAGTGGCACACCCCTGCAGATCCAGCTACTCGGGAGGCGGGGGAAAGAGGATCTCTTGAGCCCAGAAGTTTGAGGCTGCAGCAAGCTATGATTGCACCATTGTACTCCAGCCTGGGCAACAGAGTTAGACCACCCTGTCTCTTTTCTCTTAAAAGAAAAACAACTCACTAGGCCTCCACCAATTATAAATCGTTATTTAATCTTCAACACAATTCTTTTCAGTGAGTATTTTACTATTTTACATGTAAAGAAACTGTTTGAAAGAGGTGAATCCACGCGTGCTAGACCACATACCAGGTGCAGAGCTAGCACTGGAGTTTAGGTCTATGTTCTTTTTAATCTGTGTTCTTGTACACTGTGATTTCCAAATGGTATATATTTTATCTTACTTTTAACCAGAAAAAGTAAGTGAATACTAGGTAGGAGATGGTTTTGACATTTAGGATCTGTAAGTTCATGCAATTGCATTTTACTGATTGATAAATGAGATGTTGCTCTTCTTTAAATAACCCGAAGCTCTTTCCAGAAATAGTATTAAATGAGTTTCACTGCATGCTAATTTTACATAGTTATGGAATCATGGGGAATCGTAGAAAATCAATATATTGGTGAGGCAGAAGGAAGTCCAAATTTCAGGACCAGGACTTGGGTGAGGAGCAAGGTACTTAGGACACAACCTTTAAGGAGGTGGGTGATTTCAGGGCCCTTCAAATGCAAGATTGACTCCAAAGAGTGAGAACCTTCTTAAATGCTGTGCCCTAGGTGCTTGCTTGCCTCACCATTGTCCTGGCCCTGTCAACCACAAGAATTTGTCCCAAAGGTTTTTCAGACATTTGTATCCAGAGAGAGACCAACTGGAAGGCAGTAACTGGCATGTGTTTTCATCTATCACTGTCACAAACATTCACACGAAACCTCCATGTACACACCTGTGCCCAAGTCCATTCTTCCCAGTCCCCACTGTGCTTTGTGTGCCTATTTTGATGACGTTGAATCTGTTGTGGTTCCCCTGCCCCAGTCCCATGATTTTTCACTATCACCTCATCAGCGTCCAGACTTTATGTGTGTCACGTAAAAAATACACTTTTCCTAAGTCTGTTGAGGAAACGAAAAAACATGGTGTCTCACACAGTCCAAGGGTGACATGCTGAAGCCTGGACAGGTTTGTTGCCAACAGGGCCCATCAGCAACTAGGACAGAAGAAAAACCAAGCTCAGAGGTCAACAGGAGGGTCTATCTGGGCCAGGAACCTAAACTGCAGACAGTGCAGCAGACACATGGCAGTGTCAAAAGAGAGACCTAGGAGCAAAGGTCTCTCCCACTGCAGACAGAAAGGTTCTTGTTAGCTGAGGACCCCTCGGACATTGCCGGTGTCACCCAGTGTGGGGACATATGAATCGTCCCACAGTTACACAGGTTGGCTGGAACTAAGCTAAGATTAGAGTATGACAAATGGCTTTGGACCCACAGGAGTTTGGATAAATCAGACATCAAAGGGATCTAATTTTGGAAGCCTGGGCCAGCTTTATAAATAGGATTCCCAGATAAAATACAGGATGCCCATTTAATGTTGAATTTGAAATTAACAATGAATGTATTTTAGTACAAATATATCCCATATATTGCATAAAGTGTATATATACTAAAAATATTCATAAATAAAATTCAAATCTAATTGGCATGCTATAGTTTTATTAGCTAAATCTGCAATCCTATTTATAGTTGGAAATCACCTTCCTGACTAATTTTAGGACTGCATATTTCGTTTAAAAGCCAATTGTGGGGGTACAGAAAAAGAAAACTGAGCCACAAGAAAGTTATTTGAACCACAGTTTCTTCCCCTGAAAAATGGGCATCATCTACCGATGCCTCCTGTAGTTGCAGGGGGACATGCATGAGATAATGTTCAAAATGCTGAGCGCAGGCCTGGCACGTAACAAGAGCTCAAAAGTTTGAACCACTATTAAAGTTGACGTTTCATGAAGACGAGGATGGGTGAGCGAATGGATAAATAAATGTTCTTGGTAAAGCAGCACACCAGCAGTATCTAAGCAATATTCATCATAATTTATTTTCTACCCAAAGCTCAGGATCCATCCCATTCCATATGGGAAGCAATCAAAACAAAGTGGCATAGCAAGAAGTCCCACGACAGTTGTGTGGAAATGCCATCCTTTCTTTTTAAGGTGAAGCAGTAAAGCATTGCAAGTGGCATTTGTGCCATTGACAAATGGTAGGCTGACAGCACTTGGACATGGTTGACAAGTACAAAATAGCATTCAGTAGGCAGGCACCGGGAAGGGGAAAACAGCTCTTATGTATTGCTGTCTGTATTGAGCCAGATTTTAAGAACTGAAAAACTCTATACAGGAATTAAGAACATGAAGATCTTTTAGTAAAATCTGTTATCCTTTCTAAGATAAATTGTTTTTAAAGCTTTTTGTTGTTGTTGTTCACCATATAAGATTGTATTGGAAAAATATCCCTAGAAAACATAATTCAGCAGATTTTGATAGAAAACATTTCCCTTCAGTTATAAACATCTAAATAATCCATTGCGAGCATCAGAAGTTATTGAAATCTCCAATGTTACTTTAATATATTCCTTCCTGTAGAATATAGGCATGTTTTCTGAAGTTTTATTAAAAAATGAAAGTCTCACATAAAATATATTTCAGATCATTTAACTTTTCTATCTTCTTTTATGATCCAACGAATTTTATTCATTCTAGCAAGTCATGCTGAACCTAAATAATTTAGGATTAAGATTAAAACACTGAGTATACGAATTAGGGTTAATAAAAAAATCCAATATATTTTTGCAAATGCAGCTACTGTCACTTAAAAGAAATGATGTAGCTCAAAGGTGGAGTGTGGATAAATTAACTGATTTTTTTTTTCAATTTGATGTCCACAGAAATCAGACCCAGATGGTTCTGTTGTTATAAATTAAGGTTGATCAAAGTGACACAACTCTCTAGAGAATCTTATCTCTAGACATTAAATCGAGTGCTCATAATTGTATTTCTATAGCTTTATCCCATGGTGTAATTGGGGTAAAAAAATGAAGACGAATCTCCAGACAATAGCAAATATCTTCCAGATAAATTTCAATTTCAACTGGTTGGATTAGCTAGAGAATGTAAGTACAAAGCAGAAAAGCTCTGAAATGAGTGATGAACAGTTTAATTAGCTGAACTCTAGTGAATTTCCACAAGCAGGGTATGTACGGGGGACAAGGCTTATTTGTCAGACTAAATATGTAATCCGAGTTAAGACACTTCATATATGCAGGTGTGTGTGTAAACCTGTGTGTGCCCAGGGGGACTCCTCTGCTTGTCTCCACTAGACAATGAAATCATAGAGGGGGAAGGATTGTGACACGTGTTACTGACCCTCACAGGTTTATGTTGCATGGGCAGGGACAGCCTAGAGAAAGGGAACAGTTGGAAAGGCAACTCTGAGGTCAGGGTGAAGAAAGGCTAAGTAGAAGACCAGAGGTAGAGAGACGGCTTGGGAAGCTGTTGAAATAACCTATCAAGAAAGAATCAATACCTGGACTATGACAGTCACAGCTGAAGTGAAGAGAAGTAAAGAAAGTGGAAAAGTCTGAAGGCAGTGGCATAACAGGAATTTTTGGTGACAGGATGTGAAAAGGGTGGAATTCAAGAGTACTCAGTGACCAGGTGTATCATGTCTCCTATTCAAGGAGACAAAATCTAAAAAGATGGAAAAGATGATGACTTCAGTTTTGTGTAAGTTGAATGTGAGGTGCTTGTGGGGCATACTAACCATAACTTCTAGCAATGATTCAGGTGGTTATGGGTAATCGGATTGTCCAAGGTCACTGAAACAACGGAAGTCAGTGAGACAAGCCGGAGAGTGAATGGATGCAGGGTGTGAGACACTGTGCACAAAAGAGAGTTTATTTGTCATTTTAAATGACTCCGCTGAGCTCTAAGGTCCATGGCGGGACTGAGGAACACAGAGCAATAGAGAAGGTAAGTACAGTGGTGTGCTGGAACCAATAGTTAACTTCTCAGCAATTTTGTAAGCTGGTTGTTAGAAACAGCTATCATTAAATGTTAAGTTGTATAAATTTAGAGTATATTAATTATATTAGAAAAAAGATAATACAAACTAAAATTCACCATTTCTTAATGATTATTTTACAATTTACTACTATCTATGCTTTTAAGGCTATTTATAGCTATCGTATCTATGTGGTGGAAAAACTGCAGTGGTGTGCTACTGTATACCACTTTCCAACTCTAATTGCAGTGGCATTACCTTGATAACTTTAAATAACACCAAGGTAATCAGTGAGTACTACAGATCAGGGATTGTCCTCTCAGGGAGCTGGTTGTTAAACATTTACCAGCACACCCTTAATTAAGTAGGAACTTTCATATTCAAGGAATGGACAGTAGAATAAGAGTGTGTTCCATTTACTATTGCTGTATAAAAAAAATCACTTCATAATTTAGTGGCTTAAAATAACAGCAGTTATGTAAAAGAAAACAAAATTTTAAGACCTTCCAAATGTATTATTCCAAGGGAGACTTAAGCCCTAAAAACTGAGTCATGTAATACAGATGTTTTCCTCCTCTGGTGTGTGAGCATTGCTTCCTGACCTTTGTGTTGAGATGTTATACGTTATTAGCCAGACTCCCTATTCTTCATTCAAACCTAGACTAAGTGACATGGAGACGGAGACCCTTGTGATTGTTATCTCTTTACAGTATAATATTAAGCAACCCCCTTAGAGTGTAATCAATAGTAGCCAACCAAATTTTATATCTCTGTGTTAGCCTTTGTATGGAAAATGTTGTAATTCTGTTCAACACCTCTGTTTTTGCCTCTGTAAATGATCTTCACTTTCCCCAACACCGGGAACACTGATCATTGTTCTTTGGTGTTCGTGTGTCCCTGGACAGCTGCACTCACACTTTGTGCTTCAACAGGCTCTTTTAACTGGGTTCTGGGCCTTTCGATTATTTTAGGTTGACAATTATTTTATGACTATAACTCACAGTTTCTGTTGGTCAATAATTCCAGAAAGACATGGCTGGGTAATTCTGGCTTGAGGTCCCTCACGCAGTTGCAGGGCTAGAGCCAGAGCATGTGGGCTGGCTGTGCATTTCTCTCTCTTCACGTGGTCTTCTTCATGTGGTCCCTCGGTGTGGACTAGTCTGGGCTTCCTTACAACATGGTAGTTGTACTTCTTACGTCATGTCTCAGGGCTCCAGAGGAAGGTGTCTTAGGGAAGAAGATGGAAGCTATATCACCTTTCATTTCTTACCTCAGATGTCATGGAGTAATTTCCATTATATTCTATTGGTTACAAACATGTTACAAGCCTGCCCTGACTCAAGGATAGGGAAAACCAACTACAATTCTCAAAAATGGAGTGAAAAAGCTTAATAAGGACATACGGGATTCGAGATATTTTAGGGCCATCTTTAGAAAACACAATCTGCCAAAGAGCCCAATCTGCAAAAGAGTTGGAAAAAACAACTTATATGTAGCTACCACCAGGATAGTTACTCTGAAGTGTCCTTGAGAATTGTTGCTTTCATCAACCTGAGTCAAAATTCACACACATGATCAGAATATTTTTTCCAAATGATACAGTCTAGATAACAGCAAAAATAGCTTGATTTGGGGAAATTTTATGGAGTAGATGGATAGAGAAGCCCAGATTTGGACAATAATTAACAATAACTGTTGTCCATATTTTTATGGCTTAGGAAAGTTTCCATGTCTGTAACCAGGAACTCACTCCTTTTTACCATTGTTCTGAACATTTCTCCTCAATCCATTCCTAGCATGTGATTTTGTCCCCATCTTGGCCATTACGCTAATTTGTATTCTCTTGCTTTTATCTTTGCTGCTTACTTTGGGGGACACATACATACACGTATGTATGTAGATGCTCCTTTATGATGGGGTTACATCCTGATAAACCCATTGTAAGTTGAAAATACCATAAATTGAAAACTTACCAGTATTTGTTGTTTACCCTAGTGATTGTGTGGCTGACTGGAAGCTGTGGCTCACCGCCACTACCCAGCATTGTGAGAGAATCACGTGGCATATCACTAGCCCAGGAAAAGATCACAATTCAAAATTCTAAGTTCAATTTCTACTGAATGTGTTGCTTGCATGATCACAAAGTCAAAATATCCTAAGTGGAACCATTGTAAATAAGTCAGGCACTGTGTGTATGTGTGTGCGTGCACGTGTGTGTGTGTGAGTGTGAAGTCTGTTCATTTGCTTGTTTGTTTCCTATTTTCCTGATCATAACTCTTGTTTTTCTGGAAGCATATTCATTTCTCATCTGACCATTCTGCCTCAGGTTTTCCAGTTGGAGTTGGGAAGAAAATGCCTCTCCCCCTCAGGCTCTGACCTCTCCACTGAGAACCAGAATTCTGGAAATAAAGACAAAAGGAAAAAATTCTGAGTGGGCAAAATGGGTACCAGATTGTTGAATAATTAAAGGGAATATTCTAAGAAAAGTTTAAATTAACAAATAATTTTTTGAGATCAGGTCACATTTTAGACATTTCAGGAATTCTTCTTAAGAAAAGAAGAATGTGTTGTGGTATTTGTTTTATAATTGAGAATGGAGTGACAAAAAGCTTAGAGGCAGAGGTTAGAATTTATGAAAACTCTTTAGCTATACTCTAAATTCAACAAAAAATATGGGGAGTCTGTAAGGTGCCAGGTTCCATGCTAGGCTCTTGAGACACATATAGAAGCAAGATAGAAACAAGAAGCTGTTAGACACTTAAATATATGTTGAAAATTACATGATACTGTAGATCTTGCCAATTAGAAATTCAGCCTCTAATTTTGGAGATGTGACAACTTTTCATGGGAACTAAAAGTCTAAAGAAAGCTGAAGGTCAGGTCTAGACTCAGTCAAAAGTGAAATACAGTTAAAAATGCTTGCTTGTTCAACAATATTCAGGTTGCCTGTTTGCTCATGGTCATTAGATGGTTAACTACTAACTATTTACTACTCAAGTAAGCGTTCTAAGCTGTGGTAAATGCTCTAAACCAGTGGTCTTTCAAAACTTTCCTTTTCTTACAAATACCAGGCAGCTTTAAAAGAAATACTGATGAATGGGTATCAAAGAGATCACTCAATTCAGAACAGCTGTTGGTGGGGCCAGGATGTGATTTTTGTCAAAACATCCTGTGTTATTTTTGATGTGCAACCAGCACTGCAAACCCCTCACCGAACCAACTTGTATTTTCCCTTTCCCTTTGTGTGCCAGCCCATCTGCCACCTTATTGCTCTGGGGAAAGTGTTATCTGGTTTTCTGAGTTCTGTTGAAGAACACCAGGAATTCGAGAAGTTTTCAGTTACTGTGATTATCAAATTCAGGTTTGCATTGGAATAACCTGGAAAATTTCAGGGAGAAAAACCAAAAATGCTTTTGCCTGAGTGCTATACCCTCTTCCACCAACAATTTGGTTCCAAGAGTATGGGGTATGGCCTGGGCATAACAATGTTTAAAGCTCTGTTGATGACTCTAGTGTGTGGCCAAGTTGGAGAACCACTGTCCTAGAATATCCCAGTGATAAAGACCTGACCATCAAGCCAGATACAATTCAGATATAGAGAAATTTTAAACTGAGAACACAAACATAAATGGCTGCAGGTGGCAAGCAGGTAAAATGAATGCAAGAAGGAAGTCAGGTGGGAGAGTGGTGAGTTGGGGAGAGCATGCCCCTGCTCTGCAACCAACAGAAGCCACCTGGAATGTGAGATCAGTGTGCTAGATCAGCCATTTTTCAAAGGATGTTAGGAATTTGGATTGCATTTTCATGTGCAGCATGCCAATTTTTAAGTTTTGGCAGCTAATTCATTTTATTTAAGAAACAATGAATAAGCTCAAGGAATCCTGTCTGTGAGCTGGAGTCAGCCAAAGGGACTGCCAGTTTATGGCTTTTCTCTCAGGAAGAAGAGTCCTTCATGTTGGTATATCACAATTTTCCCAGCTTTTTGGGGGTTCTTTTCTCAGAAACTTCCTTTATCTTTGCTCCCATGGAAATGTGACAGTACTATTTCCCAGCTGCTTATAAACATTTGAAGAAAATTTTCCTCTATATTCCTAGTTGTATGCTCTGTGCAAATATAAGGCAGGTATCAGTAGACATTGCACCATCAGATCACCATATTGAGGAATGGGTGTAAGTTCATTAATGTCGTGTACAAAACACCCAAATCGAACCTTGCAATACTTGTGGATGTGTGATGAGATAATTAGCAATTTCTTAGCTTCCCACTGAGCAGGATGAGCTGAGGATTAACTTCTCTCAGTAGATTACACATTAGAGAGAAAAATGTCAAACAGCAAACTAAAATGGGATGCTAAGTCTTCCCACATGGGCATCTCCAGAGCACTAATGAGCTGGCTTTCCTGTCACATTCGCAACTAGCAGCAGATGACCTGAGAATAAGTCAGAGAAGCTTTCCACTGGAGGAACTTTATTTTGCCTCTAAATATATAGTTAAAAAGTGGGTCAATTAGTACTTACAGAAGCTATTTTAGTTCAACTGGAGAAAATTAACTGTATTTTGAAAGTAACCTTTTAAAAAGTTAGTTTCCCTTATTTTGCACAGAAAAGAAAAAACATTTTTTAATTCGAAATAAATGCATTTTTTTTACTGAAGGAATTCCTCTTTGTTGTCCTCACTCCACACATCACCCCTGTGTAATCGGGCCTCAGATCCACCACCCCAACCAACTTTGCACTGTCCATTAACCTCTCTCTGCTTCCCTTCTCTCCTTGTCTCACCTAAGGCTCACGTCCTCTGGGTGGAATCAAACATTTGCAGGTCAGGTATGTGAGACAGGGACACAGTAGGAGAAGAGTGGTCAGTGCGCTAGCTTCTGCTTTATGACAAAGCACTGAAGGGCATGTGTCCATCCTTACTCAGCAGGGACACTCGCTCTGGCAAAAGGGACTTCCCCATATGGCTGTGCCGGAGGTGAGTAGAAAGGGTGAAGGTAGAGTGAGTAGAAAGGGTGCATACTTGCCGTTTCCTGTTTCCCATTGATCAAGGTCTGTCCAAGAGAATACTTTTGGACTGTCCTTCCCTATACTTCTGGATGGTGTCACCTGGCCACACTGACAGCTGTGGGGGAAGCCAGATCCCATGCACTGCAGTGTGGTTTTTCATTCAAGTCTACAAGTGGTGGGAGGAGCTCACACTTCTGGACTACCACAGGGCTCTGGAAGAAGTACGGATCCACAGAGAGCATGATGCATGATTGCTGACAGCTGCTGAGGTGACGCAAGAGGCTGAGGCTCTGAGATGCATGAGGCCAAGAGGATCCAAGGAGGTGAACAGGTATGTCTGATGTATACGGGCCAAGCAGTCATCTTAAGAAATACTATAAACATGGGAATTTTGAAAAGAAGGCAAAGTTCAACGTCTAGTTCCTGGTATGAGGCTATAATCATAATAGATAATCTCAAATGTGCAATAATATTTATGTTTGTTAGTAGAATTCACTTGGGGCAAGTATTTCCTTTTTCGTGATAATTTCTTTGACTAACTTGACCTATAGTGATCATTTTTATTTCAATAAATTAACTTCAATGGATTTCATTATTCATCTTAATTCATCATTGAATGTTTAGCTCAGAACTCTCAACATTAGTGCCTTTGGCAAACATGCCTCACAACAAAACGGGATATTTTTCAAAAGACGAGTGCAAGGCTCTAGGCCAGCTCTATTCAATAAAAATTATAATATGAGCAATAATTATCTTTCCTCCACATTTGACAATGGCCATTCTAATAGATGTGAGGTGATATTTTATCGTGGTTTTGATTTGTATTTCCCTAATGAGTGATGTTGAGCACCTTTTCATGTACATCATTTGTATGTTGATATGGTTTTAATGTGTTCCCCAAAAAACATATCTTAGAAACTTAATGCCCAGTGTGAAGGTGTTGGGAGGTGGGGCTTAATGGGAGGTATTTGAGTTATGGGGGCACTGCCCTCACAAACAGATTAATGCCATTACAGTAGGAGTGTCTTCATTACTGTGGGTGTAGGTTTCTTATAAAAGGACCAGTGCGGCTCCTGCTTGCTCTGTCTCACCCTTTCTTTTCTCTGCCACCATGGGAAGCTACAACAGGAAGGCCCTGTCAGACGCTGGCCTTGACCTTGGACTTCCAACCTCTAGAAACATGAGAAATACACTTCCATTTATTATCAACGACCCAGTCTCAGGTATTCTGTTACAGGAGCACAAAACAGAAGAAGACATACGTCTTCTTTTGAGAAATGTCTATTCATGTCCTTTGCCTATTTTTAAATTAATTATTTATTTTTTTCCTATTGACTTGTATGAGTTTCTTATATATTTTGAATATTAATCCCTTATCACATACATGGTTTGCAAATATTTTCTCCCATTCCATAGGTCACCTTTCAATCTGTTGATTGTTTCCTTTTCTGTGTAGGTTTTTAGTTTGATGCAATCTCACTTGTCTATTTTTGCTTGTGTTGCCTGTGCTTTTGGTGTCATAACCAAAAAAATCATTATGAAGACTGATATCAAAACGCTTTTCTCTATGTTTTCATCTAGTAGTCATATAACTTCAGGTCTTAAATTTAAGTCCTTAATCCATTTCAAGTTGGTTTTTGCATATGTGTGAGATAAGGGTCCAATTTCATTCTTCCACATTGGATGTCCAGTTTTCCCAACACCATTTGTTTAAGAGACTATCTTTTCACCATTGGGTGTTCTTGTCACCCTTGTCACGGATCAGTTGACTGTAAATGCGTGGATTTATTTTTAGCTGCTCTATTCCTTTCCATTGGTCTATATGACTGGTTTTATGTCAGTACTATACTGTTTTGATTACTGTAGCTTTGTAATATATTTGAAACCAGAAAATGTGACACCTCCAGCTTTGTTCTTGCTCCAGAATCCTATGGCTGTTTGGGGTCTTTTGTTGTTCCATGTGAATTTCAGGATTTATTTTTTATTTCTGTAAAGAATATCATTGGGATTTTGATAGGAATTGCATTGAATATGTAGATCACTTTGGGCAGTATGAACATTTTAACAATCTTAATTCTTCCAATCCATGAACATGGACAATCTTTCCACTGTATCTTATGGAAAACAGTACAGAGATTCCTTTAAAAATTAAAAGTAGAAGTACCGTGTAACCCAGCTGCAGGAAACCTGGCCAATGTTCCCCGCAAAATACCAGGTCCCTTTGGTAGAGTTGCAAGGGATAAGAAAATAATAGAGAAAAGTGGAAAATAAAAGAAATAAAAGAATACACAGAGACAAAGATATAGTTTTATAAGTTTATGAAGATTATAGGCAAAGCAGGATCTCAGGGGGCCTAGACCTTCTCTGTGGGTCTCAAAAAGCCCTGAATGAGGTCTTACATGGTAACTTATAGGGAATAGTGATTAATTGCCAGGGGTAACAGATTTACATAACAACAGGTAGTTCCTCTCAGGTTAACATATTTTCAAAAGGCTTCTACAGATCCTTTAATTAATTCTATCTACGTGAACAAATGGTTATAAAATCTTTCAAAGATTAACTTCTATGTGCTAAGGTAAACTTATCACTTAATAGAGGGGTTAAACAGAGATATATTGGCTCCATATTTATTAGGTTATTGTGAATGGAGAGAGGTAGTCTAGAGTGTTTAAAGAAGAGCTTGTTTTTAGCCATTCGGGCAGCTGTCTGTTCCGGGGGGCACTCCATTGTCAGCTCTCATCCTGTAGTTTTTAACAATCCAAACCTTTAGGTCTGAGAAACGCGGTGCCTTGTGGGATACAGCCGTTACTGTCTTTCAAAGACGCCCTTCCGAGTGCAATAGCATTTGAAATGCAAACGAGCATGTTCACATATTCCTTCAGGGCAAAGCTCTGCAAAACTCCTAAAACAAATCCTGTCTGCAAACACATCTATATTAATTCATGGAGCAACACCCAGCAATCTCCTTTCTGGGTATACATCCAAAAAAATTAAATATGGATCTTAAAGTGATATCTGCACTTCCATGCTGTTCCTTGAGCAGTTCCCTTCCTATACCCAGAAGGGAGATTGCTGGGTCATACGGTACTTCTATTTTTAATTTTTAAAGGAATCTCTAAACTGTTCTCCATAAGATACAGTGGAAAGACTGTCCATGTTCATGGATTGGAAGAATTAAGATTGTTAAAATGTTCATGCTGCCCAAAGTGATCTACATATTCAATGCAATTTCTATCAAAATCCCAATGGTATTCTTTACAGAAATAAAAAAGAAATCCTGAAATTCACATGGAACAACAAAAGATCCCAAACAGCCATAGCAATCTGGAGCAAGAACAAAGCTGGAGGTGTCACATTTTCTTGTTTCAAATATATTACAAAGCTACAGTAATCAAAACAGTATAGTACTGACATAAAACCAGTCACATAGACCAATGGAAAGGAATAGAGCATTATTTACAGTAGCCAAGATATACAAACAAGCTGTCTGTTGATGGATAAATGGAAAAAGAAAATGTGAAAATGTATGTATAACAGAATATTTTTCAGCCTTATTTTCAGCCTTAAAAAAGAAGGAAATTATCATTTGCAACTACATGGATAAACCTAGAGGACCTTATGCTTAGTGAAATAAGCTAGACATAGAATAAATACTGCATGATTTCATTTATATGTGGAATCTAAAATAGTTGAACTCATAGAAAAAGAGAGTGGCAACTGGTGGTTGCCAGGGACAGAAGATGGGGAGATGTTGGTCAAAAGGTACAAAGTTTCAGTTATGTAGGATGAAGTTTTGGAGATCTAATGTACAATGTGGTAATTACAGTTAACAATATTGTACTGTATACTTGAAATTTGCTAACAGGGTAGATCATGTGATTTCACCATAAAAAAAAGAAAACAAAAGGAAAGAAAATGGTAATGATGTGAGGTGATGAAAATATTAATTAGTTTGATTGTGGTGATTTCACAATGTATACATATATTAAAACATCAAATTGTACACTTTCAATATGTACAATTCCTATGTGTCAATTATACCTCAATAAAACTAAAAACACTTTAAAATATAATTTTCCTGAAAAAAGAAAAAAACTATATAATACAAGCAATAAATAAAAGCCATATAGGTAGTTTTAAATTTTCTAGTAGTCACAGTAACAAAAATAAAAGATAAAAAAGTAAAATTAATTTTAGTAATATATTTTATTTAACTTATATCAAAATCATAATTATTTTAATATGTAATCAATATGATAAAATATTATTAAAATATTTTACATTTTATCACAAAGTATTTGAAATTTGGTATGTTTTTACCCTGACAGCACATCTACATTTGGATGGCCACATTCCAAGTGCTCCATAGTACACCAACTACTGTCTACCATGTGGGACAGTGCAGGGATAGGAAATGTGAATGACAGGCTTGGAACCAATCTAAGGAGAATGACTTTGGATTGAAATAGTTGTTCTCAAACTTGAGTATGCTTCAGCATCACCTGCAGAGCTTCTTAAAATATAAATCACTGGAGTCCACACCTGGAGATTCTCATTCCATAGATCTGGGGCAAAGTCCCCAAATTTCTGTTTTTAACAAGTTTCCAGATGATGTCATTACTGTTCTTTGAGAGCCATTGGTGAAGATGACGCTTTGGGAAATCAGCTTTGTAACTTTTAAGTGGTAAAAGGACATGCAGTTTCTAAACATGGTATAAATCTCTCCTCCATTGCAATACCAATCAGTGCTACAGACGGAAAGATAGGTGATCAAATTCTGCTCCAGATTACAATTATATCTCTAAATGGAATGGCACATGGTAATCTTTTTGGTCTCATTAATCATTTGCAAGTGAAGATGCAGGTATTTGACTATGATATACACATATGTGGTATATTTAATTTATTATAATTTGTGCATGATAGTAAGAATCAAGCCTTGTTTATATTTCCATACACTAAAGGAGACATCTAGTCATAATTTTAGAAAAAAATTACTTTTGGGACTAGAAAATTATAACATGAGCACAATTCAATTTCTTTTAAGTAAGCTCCCATTAGTCTGTAAGTCCCTTTTTGAGTGGACTGGATCTCATATTTACTGTTATATCCCCAGTTTTGAACATCTTTGTATACAGTAGTTATCTAATTAATAGATGAATGAGTGAATATTTTTATTTGTTTCACATATTTTTGGGAATTTGGTCTTTGGACATTCTAAATATTTTAATACAAAGTGGTAGTGACATTGGAAGGTTAGGAGAGTATATATGTATGCAAAAATAGACATCTCTCTTAATCTTATATTACATTTACCTGAAAAAAGTATTAGAAATATAGTGTACTTCAGAGTGAAAACCCAAATGCTGACAAGCTACTTTTAACCTTGTGATTCTGGACGTCTGATTATAGAGTCCATTTCCAGGCTTCCTCTCACTCCGTAGAAGCTTGGAGCTGAATCACAAATTACCTGATGCTCTGAATTCACACTTCACAGTGTGGTATCGTAACATATTGTAAGAAGAGATGCTACACATGGATTTTTAAATGATTAAAAAGATATCTCTAGTGATGCAAGAAAGCAACTTTATGAATCTAACATTTTCTCGAAATTGGGTTCACAAATGGAGATCACAAAACTTTAGTCAAGTGGAAACTAATTTAGAGCTGTTACTGTCAAGCCTCTGTACTTTTTCAAATAAGGTAATGCTACTGCTAACATTGGGCTCCAGAATTCTGATTTTTATGAAGTCAGCTACGGAGTCCACTTCATTACTGGACTGTCATGACGCGGGTGTGGTAACCCACGTGGGTCAGTATGTAATCCCATTGCTCGAGGTGACACTGAGAATCCTCACGCTGACTGAGCTCCATCCAACTCTGTGCCAGGCACTTCCATTTTACTTACTGGAATACTTGTCACAACCACTTTATCAAGTAGAAATAATCATTTACTCCCATTTTCTGTACAGTATGCCAAAGCTCAGTGAGTTTAAGTAATTTGCTCAAAGTGACACAAATGGAAATTGGCCAAATCTGCTTCCAGAGGTTCCCCAGACTCCGCCTGCACTCCCAGCCCTGAGCCAGGCTGATTAGCAGGGACAGAGACCTTTGTACACGTCTCTTGTCAGGAAAAGGAAACCCTAAGTTATATCGGTATGTACCTGAATGGGCCCTAAAGCAAGAGAATCCTAATGACAGCACCATAACACCTCTCTTCCCTTAAACTATTTCCCTGGAAAGGGGATTTCTAAACACACTAGGGCTTGGAGAGCTGGACTCAGTCTGAAGGAGCTGAGACCTCGGGAATTTGTGCTGGCAAGGGCAAGTGCTGTCATAGCACCATGGAGATTTTCAGGTTGGCCCTACAGCTATGTCCTTACAAAAAAATCTATGAAGGAAAAATCTATAGATTTTTATGATATTGCATCTCTTACGATAGAGGGTGAGATATTTCCCCGTTGCTCTACTTTTCCAGTTTTAAGGATCAAAGTACAATTCTTGCTTCCTTCATCTTGAGGCTCTGTAAGGGGATTTATTATGAGCACTAATGAATGAAAAAGTTAGTGTATCTTATTTCAGGTAATGCAAACGACAAAATATAAATATGTGCCAGAGGAATGAATTCACTACTTATTTTTTCCTGCTTTTGACCTGTGACCTACACCACGATCTTTGGCCATGGCACACGCTCTGGACATGCATTTTTTATTAGCGTTTGGGCCCTGGGGGAACAGTGGCTACTGTGCCTCTTACCTTATCATCATTAATTTTTGTTTTTTCAAAAACACAGCGAACGTGGTATATGTATACCATGGAGTACTATTCAGCTTTAAGAAACAATGGTGATATAGCACCTCTTATATACTCCCGGATAGAGCTGGAATGCATTCTGCTAAGTGAGGTATCCCAAGAATGGAAAGACAAGCACCACATGTACTCACCATCAAATTGGTATTAACTGATCAACACATAAATGCACATATAAGAATAACATCTATTGGATGTTGGGCAGGGGGGAGGGGGGAGGAGGGGATGGGTATTTGCATACACAAAGAGTGCAATGCGCACCACCTGAAGGATGGACATATTTGAAACTCGGATTTGGGGGGGGGCAAGGGCAACATACGTAACCTAAACATTTGTACCCCCATAATATGCTGAAATAAAAAAAAAAAACACAGCGAACTCTTCTTTAGATGGTATCGCCAGTGAACCATATTTCTTAAAAACGTTCACCAAGCTCCTCAGAGAAAATGGTTTATTCTGCTTAGAAGTGATGCCTCAAGATCTCCCCTCTGCCCCAGACAGACTGTCTCCATCATTATGACAATTCTCACACACTTACGCTTGATGACAGGTCACAAATTTATGAAGTCAACTGAGATATGGCTCGACAAATTTGTCTTTATTTTCTTTGGGGAGAAAGATGATATGAAACCATATAAGCTGAAAATTTTGGAGCAATAAATGACTCAATTTGAACTAAACATCAGTAGAGGACATAAAGATGTCATGAAATATTTCCACCCAATTGTTTAATCTGCCCTCTTAGTCAAGTCCAGAGTATGACATTATCTTTCGTTTTTACTTAGTGAAGTCCAGCTCGTGCTTGGAGTGAGATTAAAAACAAATGACTTTTAGACTTGTAGAATCCATGTCTTTTAGTGTTGTTATTAGAGAATTTAATGAAAACAGTTTTCTTTACTCTGATGCTCCAGGAAAGGCATTAGATCCAGATGAATGCATAACATCGCATCAATCTAATTTCAAGATTGATATGGATGGCCAGCGAAACCCTACAGTTTTAATTGCTTCGAAGTACTTCACCATAATGACTATACTGCAGTTTTGGGGGGGTTTGAATAAACACCAAAAATTAATGACAAGGAAACAGACAGAATTAAAAAAAATCAGTTGCATTATTGTATTCAATACAATCTTAGTAATTAACAATGTAATTTGGTAATAATAAAAAAGCCTATTCATTTGAGAACTTACCACATGCCTATTATGTATAGAGCATTGTGTTAAGCACTGTAAATTTTCATTCATTCAACAAATAATTGTTGAATGCTTTTTTTGTATAGGATATTATTTTAGACCTGGGGATACAGCAGTAAAAGTCACACATAGAATGTCCTCTCCTCATGGACCTCATATTTTAATGGAGAAGAGGCAAACTACATGAGACAAATAAATTAGAATATGTTTGAAAGTATTAAGTACTAAACAGAAAAAATATAAACAGGGAAGGAACACAGAGACCATTGTATGGGCTAGTGGTGGTGACACCTCAGGCAGTCTGTCAGGGTAGCCCTCTTGGAAAGGAAAGAAAGTGACATTTGAATACAGACCAGGACCAAGCCAGGAAATTACCCATCAGAGTCCAGGGGAGGACACACAAATACATGGAATTGTAGCAGGGAGGAAAACTGCTTAGACTTGTTTGGGAGCGTCAGAAGGCCAGGGTCATTTAGTGGGTGGTGTGCGGGGGAGAGTGGTAGAAGATAAAGCCAGAGGGATGAAGGGAGTGGTTGATAAAGGGTCTGAAAGGTCACATGGAAGGATTCTTATGAGCCCAGGAGAGTTTTAGGCAGAAGAAAAAGCTGATTTGGTCTATGGTTTTGGAGGACCACTCTGACTGTTGCGATGAGACTAGAATACAAAGGTGAATAAGACATGGTGCTATTATCAGTGAACTCACATTTCATTTGAAAGTTGAGAAGGGCATAGGTCCAGTGCAGTGAGACGTTAGAGCATTTGGAGAGCTGATGGTAACAGGTAAGACGACTGCTGGCTCCTCAGCCCGCTCCTACCTGCCTTCTACCTCTGCGATTCCACTGGGACAACTCTTGCAAGGATTCTGATGACTTTGATGTTGCCAAGAGCTGTGTTCTTTTTTATCCTCTTCTTACTTGACTTTACAGCACCAGTTGAAACTTTTCATATTGCCCTTCCTTTTGAAATACGCACTTCCCTTGTCTTCTGTGACTGTCCACTGTCCCTATTTTCCTCATATTTCTTGGGCCAGGTGCTCACTTTGCAGGCTCGCCTTCCTCTCCCTAGTCATCAGGTCTTCAAACCTGTGTCTGGGAAAGCTGCGTTGAACAACTCCAAGGGTCTCATTCACAACATAGTCCAAGGTACTGGTGCTTTTTGAAGTTGTGTATTGCTATCTTGTATTACATGCTGAAATAACTCAGATCTGTCCTAATTTTTACCTCATTGTTTTGGCTTTCTTTACCCAAACAATCTTAACTACCCATGAGGCTTCACATAAGACTTATTTACAAGCTTATGTCTCCACCCCAGGATGCTTTGTTGTGTAACACATTCCTATTCAGTTGACTGCCTCCCCTCCCAGTTGTGTGTCCCAAAGTGAACTCAAGGGCTTCCCTTTAACAGGAGTCCTTCCCCAGTGTTCTCTGGCTTCATGGATGACACTGCCACCCATCCCACCTTGAGAAACGGAAACTTAAGTGTCCTCCTCGATGTCACCACTTCTGTACCCTCCAAATCCAATGCGTCATCATCCAATCTATTGATTTGTTTCTTGAAGCCATCACCATAGCCCAAGTTACCATCCTTTCCTGCCCCTTCATCCTCCAGCAGTCCTTTCTCCACACCACGGCCACAGACGCTCTCAGACTGCTGGTGGCATCATGTCCCCAACCACACACCTGTTTAAAGTACTGTAATGGATTCCCTTTTTTCTTAGAAAAATATTGATCATAATCTTTCAGCCTCCAGATGTTCTAACCTTTGCCTATCTCTCCAAGCCCAGCTTGCTCTGATGGACCTCTTTCTACTGGGCATCCCAACAGCCATATTTTTAAATGTATTTGAGCAGGACTGTCACACACATGAGCCTCTCTACCGAAGGTGCTGTCTGTGCCCCTCCTTCTGTCCCTCATGCAAACATATTAGCTTTTACTTTATTTCAGATTTTAGCTTAGTTATTGCATCCTCTTCTAAACCTTCCCCAAATCCGCACAGAGGTAAATTCCCCATATTATAAGCTCTCATAATATACAACTCTCTCCTGAGAAAGACTGCTCATAATTATAGCACTACATCGTTTGTATGATAAATGTCTGTCTCTAGTGGTGACCAGAAATGTGATAGCTTTGGTCAATATTGTATCACTGGTACCTAGCCCACTGCTAAGCACAATGCAGGTCCTCAAAAATATAGTTGAATATAAGGCAACAAAAACTTTGAGCAGATGGTGCTATGTTCTTACTTAATTAAGATATCAGATGATATCGTCATTTATTCACATCTTTTCTTGAAGCAAATAATCACTGAGACATATGAAGTATCCAGAAATATCTAGACCTTGACATTTCAGGCAAAAATACTACTATATAGAGTTTATATGGAGCATTTTAGAATTTAATTAGATTTGAAAATATTGCAGACAAAACTTAGAATATAATGCATCTAGGGATCTGTATGAAAGGTTCCATACAAGTTGCTTGGGTTCTAATTTCAGAACTACCAAGTTCTAAACTGTGATTTTGGACAATCTACACAAGATCTCCACGCTTCACTTTCTTCTTCTATAAACAGAGTTTCAGGGAACCTTAAAACCTGAAAATAAATAAATACTTAACACGTATCTGACTAGTTCTCATCAAACATTAGTTCTGTTTCCCTGTCCTTCCTATATATTGATTTAATGTCTCTTTCATCAAATGGCCTCACTGGTTAAGACAGTGCTTCTCTGGTTTTAGGTATGGTATAATGTTTTGTCCATAAAGCCCTTCTCTGCCTGGATCTGATAAGCTTAAATTTAACAGTGTGTACACAAAGTGACATAGATCAAATAGGAAGGAACAGACAGGATTCTCCTCACTGATGAGGAAAGGAAGGCACAACACCATCGCCTGCAATTAGAAAATTGTCTGAGCCATTATGAGGCATTTCTAAGACTACCATAACGTTTTAGCATCTGCAGGAATGCCTCTCACTGTAAGCAAAAGGTTAATAGCTGTGCTTTTCCAGCTGTTTCATGTGGGCCAGATGTCTGAGTAGCCCAAACTACTTAACTGCATATTAGTGCCGCATAAACTGCAGGCTGCCGCTCGTCAGGAGAACTGTTAATTTCTGTCGAATGTTGCCCTGAATGTCATTACGTTTTGAATTACAACAAATTTGTTAAGGAGGTTATAGTAAGTGCTGGCATAAGGATTAGTCCAATGGAAGCAAAAATTGATTTGTCCTCGAGTGACTCTCTGAGGCCTTAGTCACACCACCCCCTCTCCACTCTCTGCTTTTCCTGTCTGATTTTCAGCTTCCATATGTGGCCCGTACATTGCATGTGGCCAATGTACGCCATCAAAACTGAACCTTATAAACTGTCAAATAAACTTGCGAAACACGTCAGGTATTTAGGCTTATTGAGAACATTGTTATAACAGTTAACAATTACATAGTGTTCTATAACTTATAAATAAGGACATTCTGTGCACGTACTGAATTGGAACTAAGTTTCAGATTCCATGTGCAGTGTTCTAAGTTACTTTTTCCCTTCGGGTAGGGTCTATAAGCTGTATCTGTAGGTCACATCTCACATGTGGTCCATGTTCATACATGCCAATCTCATGTATTCCTCATAGTTATTGCGAGAGGCTGTCATTTTGCTATCTCCATTTTCTTGTTGTTGAAGGAGAAACGGACCTACGCAGGTTGTGAGTTTACTGTTTGGTGGTGATGCAGGATTTTGACTGTACATTTATGACTCCATAGGCCATGATTTTTCTGTTGTTTCTTCTTTGAATTATTATGGAATATTTCATCTATAACAACAACTGACATCAGGCAATTGCCAGAATGAGGATTTTGTTGGTGGAGCTGGCAAGGAGGGAAGGATTTCAGAGCTGAGTCTGCCTGGCCCAGGGTGGTTCTAATGATCAACCCCTTCTTCTTGTCCAGTGTTCTCGCATTTGCTCCAGTGAACAGTCCCGGTCATCCTGGTCAAGATAGTTTTGAACTAGTCTCATATGCTAGCTATATAAATTTTTACCATATATCCATTCACCCCAAAAAGAAAAAAAATATACAAAACTCATGATTTTAAAACAGAATTATTCTTTTAATACTCTGAAACTTAGGAAACAGTCATTTCATTTTAAAAAGAAAACTTGCATTTTTATAAGGAAAGGAGAGCTAACGTATGTGCATGCATGCACATACACACGTGCAGAAGGTCCACTAACTGTAAAAAATTATTTTTACTTAATTACTGAAACAATTTTGCAAAGTCAGTATTATCTACATTTTACAGACAACTTCACAAAATGTAAATACCCTGCCTGGGGTCACACAGCATTTTGTTTGCTTTCTTCCACCTTCTTTACTTTGCTTCTTAAAAGTTAACATCGTATTCTTCCTTAATAATCAATTATGGCATAAGATAACTAAAGAATTCTGTCTCTGTCAAGATAATTTTTTAAAAGTATCAGAATTGTAAACATAAGCAGAAGATCATCAGGGCAAAACAAGATATGCTAAGAAATGTTTGAAACAATGCAAATAAGGTAATTACTAGTTACCTAAGAATACACAAATGTGTTAAAATTAATAGGAGAGGTGTTTTAATAAGTATACTTTAAGAAGTCCTAATATAGCTATTCCATGTCTTGTTTAAATATTTCTAAAGCACTCCTAGGTCCATATGAATTAGAAAGATTTAAAAAAAAAAAAAAAAAAAAATACTCTATGTCTTTTAAACACAAAGGAAGGACAGATAAAAATACATTTTTATGTAAAAAGAATACATTTGCCTTTAAAAAGAGGAAGTGGAATCTCTGCTAATATCAAAGATGGAAAGAAAATAACTTTAAATATCTACCAGTGGGTGGAAAAAGGCAGATTTTCCACAAAGTAATAGCAATTATATTGACAATAGACTTTTATCACTAAAAATAAACAAGGTCAATAAACTATTATCTTTAAAGTGTTCAGCTTGGCCTCTTTATACTAGTTATAATGTTATACTATTTGGTGAGTGTCAGAGTAAAGTCATTTAAGAAATAAAAGACTGTAAAGGTTTATCGCCCATACACCCATCTGGCAAGGACCCCTAAAGATGTAGCTGAGGAAAGCAATCATCCAGGGAGAAAACGTGAGGTTGAAATAAAACTTTAGCAATAACAACAAAGTGTTCAAACATGTCATATTCGTTTCCCATTACTGCTACTACAAATTAGCACAAATTTAATGACTTAAAACAGCACAAATTTGTTATCTTACAGTTCTGGGGGTCAGAAATCCAAAATAATTCTCACTAGTCCAAAGTCCAGATGTTGGTATATACGGGGGCTGGTATTTTGGGGAGACACTAGCGGAGAATTCTTTTTCTTGCTTTTTTCTGCCTCTAAACCCCACCAGAACTTTCTGGATCATGGCTGCTACCTCCGTCCTCAAGGCCAGCAGGGTAACATCTTTAACCTATCTGACCTCCGCTTTCATGGCCGCATGGCCTTGTTTGACTTCCTTGCCTCCCTCTTTTCCTTACGATGGCCCTTGTGAGTGCTCTGGACCCACACAGATAATCCAGGAGTTTCTCCATCTCAGACTCCCTAACTTAGTCACATTTTCAAAGTCCTTTTTGCCGCAGAAGGTAACATATTTACAGTTTCCAGAGATTAGGACGTGGACATCTTTGGGAGACCCATTATTCTGCCTACCACACGTATTGATCAAGCTAAAAAATACTGACTTTATAAGAATAAAAGAGAACACTGATTCTATTTCTTTTAAAATAAAGCAAGAGAGAGGGACTACATTAGTAGTATCAGTGAAAGAAGTATCAAACTAATTGTAAAGAAAGTAAAAGATAGAAGATTATTAAAGAAAAAAAAAATTCACAATTGAGAAAATCAACAAAGCAAAGAGTTGATCTTTTGAAAAGACTAATACATTTGATAAATTACTGAAAGACTAACCAAGAAAAAGCAGATATAATGTGCAAATCATGCATATAGTCACCCATATACATGAAGAGTTCATAAGAAGACATGAACAACTATATATGAATTAATTTGAAAATTTAGATGAGATTGACATATCCAAAAAATGTAACTTAACAAAAAAGACACAAGAAGAAATAGAAACTCTAAATAGTCCTATATCTGTTAAAAAAATTGAATCTATAATTAATGGGGAAACATTTCTTAATTCCTTTTGTGAGGCCATAATAAACTTGAAGCTAAAACCTATCAAGGTATTATAAGAAAGGGCAATTGCCAGCCAATTCTTCTCGTGAACATAGATGTAGAATCCCTGGACATGATACTAGCTATTTAAATCCAGGGATATTAGGATGACACATCATAAATAAATTGGTTTTATTCCAGGAATACAAAATAAGCTTAACATTTAAAAATCAAACCATTTAATTCACCATAAAGATTAATTAATATAACGTTAAACAGAACATAAAACAGGTAAAAGAAAAATTGATCTGAATCACCACATAGGGATAGACATTAAAGCATATTTTGAATGTGGCATGATATGCTTATAGCAATCTTATTTATATACATTAAAAATAATCACAAAGAGCTATACAGATAGTTACTGACTTATGATGGTTCCACTTAGGATTTTTAGACTTTATGATGGTGCAAGAGAAACATCTGTAGTTATAAATGTGTACTAAATTTAAACCAATGCTATGAGCGTGAAGAAGGTAATTTGGAGAGAACATGTGAAAGATTAACTCACAACCCTGAGTGAGGAAAGTTAGCACGCCACGCTGGAACAGAAGTACACAGACCCCCGATAGATACCATCAAAGATTTAAGCTTATTGTTCAGCTATCTTATGTCAGCACGGAGTTGGGAGAGAGAAGAAGAAAAGAAGGGGAGCTGTGTGTTGATCATTCTTTTATTCACATATTTACTCATTCAAAAAGGATTTGTTGGGGAAGTGCTAAGTGCTCTATTCTAGCTGCTATCAATTCACTCATGAAGGTTCCTGGTTTTATGGCTGATAGAAAGCCATTTGAGCATTTCCAAACAGGAGACGACACATGGATTACTGTTTTAGAAGGAGAATCCAGTTAGCTGGCCAGAGGAAGTTCTCAAAGGAACAGAAAGATAAGAGATAGAAAGACAGGTTCGACTACTAAAGAGAAAAAAAGACTAATAAGGTAAGGTAGGTGGATGAATAGGAGGAGAAAACTTACAAACAAAATTGGTATTGGTGTAGTGAGACTTGATGGCTATTTGGATATGAGAAGCAGAATGAAGAAAGAAGTGATAATGACCCTGAATTTTCATAATTTCAGAAAAGCACCTGTGAGTCATCCAGGGATACCCAATTGTCAGGTGGAAACAGGAAAGCCAGTTATGGGTCTTCTGCTTATGAATTTCAGGAAGTCTGAAGCTAGTTCCTCTTTGACTTGGGGATTCCATCTGGGCTAATAAGCTTCATATCCACTACATATTTTATGTGATGGCCTTGGGCTGTGAAGGGAAAGTTTATTTATTGAATTAAAGTTATTCTTCTGAAGTACAGTCACTATTGATGCACATCTGGAGAGGAATTTGTTTCTTTTGACAGCATGCTATGAAAAATAATTTCCATGCAGACCTGGAGACATACTAACATATGAACACATTAAGGAAGGATACTGATTGTTTTACGGAAAGGCTAGTTCAAACGAACTCCTAACCAATGAAGACAGTCTCAGATGTAATCACTTTCTCTACTGTTACAGTGTTATGATATTAAAATAATTCATGGTCATTCTGGGTATCTGAACACCCATAAATTTTAAAAATGAAAAATAAAAATCTAACTACTTTGGCAACTAGAAGTATGATTTTAAATAGCTGAAGAAATTATCAATTTGAAAACAAAGCAGATTGGGAACTAGATTCAGAGGCATTAATTTCTCCCATTTGAGGAAGTCAGAAGTTCTGAATATTTGTTGGTCACTTGTTCATGCCAAGAAATTGATCATTTCTTCTGTCTGCAAAGAGCTCTGAAAAGACTTAGTCAAGACCTAGATGTTTTGAAAATAGTAATCATTATGGTCTCAGAAATACTTTAAAACACATTCATTGGTCATACTCTTAGGGCACAAACTTTGAAAAATAAAATCCACATGTCAAATTAAAAAATATGCCTGCAAGTTCTTGAACATGGTATGAAATTGCTAACTCCTCAGTTACGCGTCCCTAGCGAAGGGGATTCTCATTCCTGAATCCCACGGCATTACCGTGATCCACTTGTAAGATGTTTATTTAAAGACACAATATGAACTGTATATTGGTGTATTTTGCAATGGCTCATAGGGTGGGGCCACTTCCCTCTGGGTGGATCAACAGAAAATGGATATTCTCAGTGTCAAGTAATGTAAGAAGAAATTTTACCTGAGAGCAAGTCAGAAGGAAGCTCGACTAGCCACAGTTAGGCATCAACATAGATGGACCTGTGAACATTTTTCTTCTCTGCCAGCATGGCTGTTTTGTTTCTGTTGTCGTCATGCCAGCACTGAATGCCCAATGTCAGAGGCTGGCTGTTGTCAACTGGATGAGACGTTTTGTTTGTTGGTGATTTAGTGTCTCTTCCATGGTGAATGCTCTCTTTTGGGCGATTGCATGTGACACAAAGATCTTCACACATTGTGCCCACTCCCATATATCTGTCTCCACCTCTGACCTCTGACCTGTCATGGAGACTTTCTCTTTCCACACACAATAGATGGCCAGTTTTACTGCTCGAAGCTCTGCTCATTGGGAGAATTCTCCTTTACCATTCTATTTTCAGGGTCATCCCTGAGTGAGGCTATAATGCAACTGCAGACTATTTTTTACCTTGCGTCCACACATCAAAGCTGGAGATTTTTTCTCCTCTGTCATTTGGTTGAAAGGTTCTCTCAGAGGGCTGTATACCTGAACCCAGGGGCACAAGTGCAGCAGTGGGGAATGACATGGGCCTCCAAGATGCTTGCTCACACAGCTTGCCTGCGCCCTCTTATCTTGCTGTGCTTAGCCACTGATGTGCCGCATTCATCTCGCATCACCTGCTGTGTGAGGCCTGCTTAGTCTTAGGGCTCACTCTGGACAGAACCAAGCTCGTGGTCAGTTCTCTTAATAGATCCATGCTCACATGGTGTTCCAAGGCAGATGCTCTGTACCTGTCAGGGTTCAGTAGCATAAGCCAGATATTTTTTTGGAATGTATATTTCTTCACTGACAAAGATAGGGCCTTTCTCCAGAAGACCAGGGGCTTGAATTGTGATTCTTGAAGCAGTCAAGCATGTCAAGAGGTATATACAGCATCTTTTCCCACCACTGGTACCTGGGACATCACAGTCAGCTGCATTTTAAGGACCAAGTGGCAGGGCTGCTTACATCATAGTCGGGACTGCTGCAGAGACCTTTCCTGTTCTAGGCCACACTCAAACCCTCTAGCCTTCTACATGACTTGATTATAGGCCAGAGCAGTCTCTGAGTGTGGAAAATGCTGTTTCCAGATCTTGAAGGGAGCTATCAACTATTATGATTTCTTCTCCATCGTGGTAAGCAGGAGATGCGATAATTTGTCATTTACACCATATAAGATGTCCCAGCATGTCCCTGCCTTGTGAACCCCTAAAAATTTTACTGATGTGAAAAGCCCTTGAATCTTGGTGGGATTTATCTCCTCCATTCAGAAGTGCACGTGCTTACTAAGGCTTCCGACACGCTAGCTATTTCTCACTCATTCACGCCAATCAGCACGATGTCATTGATATAGTGGATCATGTGAGGCTGAGCAAGAGGTATAGGGATCCAGAACTCTTTGACTATATTTTGCCAGATGTTAGAGCTGTTGACATAATCCTGGGACAAAACTTGAAATATTTACTGTTCACGCCTTGTGAATATAAGTTGTTCTTCAATCCTTTATCTGATAAGAATAGAAAATAATACGTTCACCAGATCAATGGCCACATATGTAGACCTGAGGCCATTCTAATGTGCGTTTGCCACGATGACACATTTGGCATGGTGACTGAAATTGTGGTGACTATTGGTTTGTAGTTTGTAGTAAGCACCATCTAGGCAGTGCATCTCTGTGTTCCATTGCACAAGGCTTGAACTCCTATTAAAGGTTTTGCTTTTACCTTTCTTCTAATCTATTATCTAGTCCTTAGCCAAAATGAGTCTTTTAAAACACAAATGAGATTATTTAACCCTTCCGTTACAAATCCTTCAATAGCTTCCTATCATCCTTCAAATAAAATCAGAATTTCTGATTAAGAGCTACCAATTCTTACATAATCTTTATCCTGCCTAAACTTTTGACCTTATAATGTATTATTCTCCACCTTTTGCACAAGCTTCCAGTAGTAGGATTTTTTGCATCTTAAATGCAGTTCCTTCCCCACCAGGGCTTTTGCTCTTGCCTTCCTCTGACGAGAACACTTTCCTCAGCACACTGAAGTATTACTTGCTCTTCATCTTTTTGTTCTCAACTCAAATGATGTATGTTCATGAGGTCTTTCCTGACCACCATGACTAAGGCAGCTGCCACACTTTATGTTTCCTTCAGCGAGCCTGTGTGCTTGTCCATTTGTCTGTTTGTGTGTTTCCCCTGACTATTAGGGTAGCAGCAGCAACAGCAGCAGAACCCAGGAGTGGTTGACTTCCTTTGATCTTGAGGGAATTCTTCTAAATTATGGTTCTACTGGAAAATAACATAACAGCAGACAGACAGATAGACATCCGATCTGCATAGATGGGCTTTGGAATTGTACTCTGGAATTGGAAAGTCAGGGGAGTTTTTTTATATCTTAATTGGTGAAGCTAGGTATATAGATTTCATACATGTTTTTGTACTTATCAACTTCTATTTAAAATTAATCTACTACTTTAATTTTTAAATAAAAATATGTATGACATATAGACATGCAACTGCCATCCAGAATTAATGAATGTTATATATTTTTTCAAATCTTCTTATGAAACCCTTCATTTATGTATATATATATTTAAGAATTTCAGATATAGTTAGAGCAAATCTCCCTCATGTCTTGCAACTACCTCCTTCCTTCCCCAGACTTAACGACTCTCGTGGCATTATTTTGTAGCATTCCTATGCACACTTAAAATATTTTTTTACAAATATATATAACCAGAACTATTTTTCTATTGTTTTGCATTTTAAAATGTTATATAAATGGAACTATACCAAATATAACATTTTCCAACTTGCTTTCCTTAAAAAAAAATTTCAGCATTATGTTCTGAGAGAAATCTATGTTGACCCATGTAAGTCTCATTAAAATTTCTTACCTGTGGAAAGGGCCCTCATGCACAGAGAGAGACTGCCCCTTTGTCAGCCTTGAGAGGAGGTAAGTAACAGCCTTGATCTCTGTGCTCTCAGCAAGACTCTTCAACCTTCCCTCTTCCTGATTCTTCTGCCCTGAAAGCATTGTGTCTATTCCACTGCCTGTCCTGAAACTAACCAGGCTTTTCATTCCCATTTCAGTTAACATGAAAGGCCACACTTCCAGGGCATCTCTCATCTGTTGATTCTAACCTCATATATATTCTACAGGCCAATGTTTCCCCATTTTTAATGCATATAGGAACCGTTTTTGTCATGTGGCCCTCTCCATCTTCAAAGACGCAACAGAGACTCTCACTTTGGATTCCTCTTTGTGCTTCAAATCTCTCTCTTACCGGGATGAACCTGTCTGTATCCAGGACTCACTTCACTGGGTCAGGCCCACTGGAGGATAATCTCACTATCTTAAAGTTAATTGACTTGGGGTCTGTGTTACATCTGCAAAATTCCATCACAACAGCATCTAGATCCATGTTTGATTGAATAACCAGGAGAAGGTGTGTGTACAGCAGGGGCCAGGAGTCTCGGGGGCTGTCTTAGAATTCTGCTTGACACACCTTCTAAGTCAAAGGTAGGTTTGCAGTTAGAGTGGGATCAGTACTGCTTCTGAACGTTTCCCATGTTGTCACGGTTCTGTCCATGGCTGGACTTTGAAGTGTTGCCCTGGTTCTTGGGCTCCTGGCTTGGAGGAATCACAAGACTTGGTCCCTGTGAGGGAGAGAGATGACAGACACTCAGCAAGTGCGTGAAAATTTACTGCGAGTGAAGTTTAAGGATGCAAAGCGAAAGTACATTTCCTAGGGGGAAATGGGTCTGTCTCTACAAGTGGAGAAGACCCTGTCTATTTCTGTTTTAATTTTTATATGCTTTATGTTTAGGTAAAGGTTAGTTATAATTATTCATAACTATACATCACTGCTTTGGGGACTGAATTCTTTCCAAATATGGACATGACTTAAAGGTTATGCTATACATTATTGTGTGGAAGGTTCCATTTCCATTCTCTGACTGGTGGTCAATGTTTCATGGTCTAATTACCCCATTCCTCAAGACTGAAACAATCGTTCCCTCTGTTTATTTTTCTGCAAGCACTTCCTCCTTATTGTTTTTCCATAACTGCTTTCTCCTTTCTGCTTTTCTGACTTCCATTACCTCTCACTTGTTTTTCTGTCCCTAACAATGTTGAAGCTAGGAGTTGGCTATGCAATTAAGATCTTGGTGTGGGGGGTAGGGAAAAATGGCGGATTAGGGGTGACCTCCTGGCTCTCTGCTCTCAGAGTGGGAGGTGAAGAACACGGACACCCACACGCTAGTGGGGTGCTCTCCCACAGGATCAGCTTTGTGAACCTACAGAGAAGCAGCGAGGGACAAGCAGTGCTGCGGAAAAAATAAGGTAAACTGAAAAAGCGCCCAAAAATACTGGAGAGTGCGGGACAAAGGGGAAGAGCAGCATGGGGCTGCGCCCCGTGGTGCACAAGCCCGGGCAGTGAGATCTGACTCACAGGAAGACGACTCTTCCTTTACCAAACCCCACTCCCACGCAGGCAGGGAATTCCCAGAAGTCAGTGCGAAGTGGTAGCACAGACCGACAAGCAACAAGCGGTGGGGAGCCGTGACAGGAGTGGGGTCCATTTGGAACGCGCCGGAGCGCGGTGCTGGGTCGGCATCGGCATCAGAGGGGAGGGACTGGCCCGAGTGCACGCTCCCCAGATCGGAGGCTGCCGGAGTCCACAGTTTGGAGGCAGCTTCTTGCCACAGGAGACCGCCAGGACTAGATCGAGGGAGGGGAACTCCAGAAAAGAGGCTCTGCCCGTGGAAATTGCTGGGGGTTCGGCGGGCACTGGGACATAGCACAGAGTCCTCCCGCGGATCGGTCTAGAGTCGCCGTGTGTAGGGCGGGTGACAAGCTCAGCGGCCGGCCCTGGGAGGCAGCTCTGGGAGTCGGCAACGGCGGACCACAGCTCCGCATGCCCTCCCGGTGCAGGCGGCTTCAGCACTGACTAGCAGGGGGTGGACGGCCGCAATTCAGGGAGCCCAAAGCCTGCGACTGCGGGGACTTGTTGCCCGGGCGTCCGCCTGAGTCATAGCCGCTGCCTCTGCGGTAGAGCTGGTCGCGCCCTGTGAGGAGGAGAGAGGAGGAGAGTAGCACGCGCAGCCACTTTTTCTCCCAAATCTGCAGACAGTCTGTCTGACACAAGCCCCGCCTCCGAAAGGGCGGAAAAGGGAGGAAGAGCGATATTTCTGCCGAGTTTCCAAGCGGTCTCCGGTGGCCCTGTTCCACTTAGTCACCGGCGCTGTCCACCAAGGTGACGGGGAACGGAGGGTAAACTGAGGGAGACCGCTAGTAGAATTGTGATCCGGGGACACATAAGTACCCCTCTGCCAGG
>NW_012146856.1:5773360-5775518 GCF_000956105.1 Propithecus coquereli
GATATTGCGTACCAAAGGGACTGACTCCACATCCGCTGGGGTGGAATAGCAGAACAGGCTGCTTTCTGATCTGAGTCCCTCAGGGGCCTTAGGCAGGGATTCTCTAGTAGCCCTGAAGTGTATACTTCTTACCAGCTAGTCAACCCTGCCCTTGAAGGGGTGGAATAATAAGGGTCGCCACTGCCTGAGCTGAGACGCCAGGTAGCCCCAGGAAGTGCCCTTCCCCCAGTCTGGGGAGTTATCTACCCCTCTGGCAGGTGAAAACCCACCCTCGGAGGAGGAAAGAAATAAGAGAAGACATTTTTTAGGCCGGGCCTTGTGACAGTCTCAGCCAACGCCCCTCCCACAGCCCTCCAGGACAGAGCCCGCCCCTGAAAGTAGGGAGAAAGGAGAAAAAATACTTTCCCCATAGGACTAGTCTGAGTCTGTATGACCTTAGATCTAAGCAAAGGGGGACAATTTGTTGACGTGATACGGCTGATCGGTTTTGAACACCTGACAAGAACATAACACAAAAGCTTGCACTTGGTGCCCAGGCTGTAGTCATCTTAGGGGCTAGTGGTTTGGGAAGGAAAATCTCGACCAGAGTCCTTAGCAATTGCACCAACTGACACACCCATTAGGAATTCCTCCACAAGAGTGCCTAATGAGCCCTGAATAACATATTAGAAGCTCTCTCCTAGCTACAGTTTAAGCAATTTCTGAAGTATACTGCCTCAGAAATGCTGATTCCTGCTGCTCTTCTCACCACATCTTAAGTGGTAACAAGGTTCAAGTAGCCCTTGGGAGTGAGTGGCAAAACATATCCCAAAGACTCAGGCTTTTGTATGTCCCATTTGGGATTTTAGAGCTCAATTCAAAGGTTCTGGAATACCTTGACAACTGACTCCTCCACGCAAAATTCAAGCAACAAAAGAGAGAGCAACCTCATAACTAAACCCAGAGCCTTCCACCTCAACCAAGTAGTCGATAGCGGAGTCACACACTCACAAGTGACCTAACTCCTGGAAAGCTAAGCAAGGAAAAGAAACTCATCAATCTCTGTAAGCAGAAGAAGCAGACAAAAGGCCAGAGATAACCCAACAGGCCAAAACCCCACCAAGACAGCATAAGAACAGGGAACATCTCTTCAGCTCTGCCAAGGAACGTCCCTTTGGAGCCACAAAATTAAGTTCATAAACTAGTCATAGCACATCCAGTCCTTGACAAAGTAGCCTGATGAGAAAGAATCAGCAAAAGAACACAGGAAACATGAAATATCACAGAGAAAAGTAACCTCCAAAAGAAAATATTCGATCTCCATCAACAGATACCAATGTGCATGATATGATTAAACTGACAGAGGAAGAATTCCGATTATGGATTGTAAGGAAACTGAACGGAATAGAAGAGAAAATAGAATACCAACATAAAGAAACCACAAGAACAATCCAGGAAATGAATGAAAAATTTTCCAAAGAAATTGAAATACTAAGGAAAAACCAAACAGAAATTTTGTCAAAGAAGGAAGAATTCAGGGAACTTCAAACGCAAAGGAAAGCCTCAAGAACAGAATGGATCACGTAGAGGAAAGAATCTCAGAGCTTGAAGATAATGTCTACATGCTGAACAAATCAGATGAAGAAAAAGAACTCAGAAGCAAGAGAAAAGACCAAAGCTTTCAAGAAATGTGAGATTATGTAAAGAAACAGAACCTCAGGATCATCGGTCTTCCAGAGAGAAAGGAAGAAGATACTCAAGGGCTGGAAAACTTATTTCATGGAAAACTGGAGGAAAATATGCCAGACCTGGCCAGAAATCTGGACATCCAGTTATAAGAAGCACACAGAACTCCTGGGAGACTCAATGTGAAAAGGCAATCACCACGTCATGTAGTTATTAGACTGACCAAAGTAAACATGAAAGAAGCAATTTTTCGATCAGTGAGACGAAAGCAACAAATAACCTATAAAGAAAAGCCAATCAGACTAACTGCTGATTTCTCATCTGAAACCCTACAAGCCAGAAGGGACTGGGTCCCTATCCTTAATCTTCTAAAACAGAATAATGCGCAACCCAGAATTCTTTATCTGGCAACATTAAGCTTCATGTATGAGGGAGTAATAAAATCCTTCTCAGACAAGCAATCACTCATAGATTTTGCAAAGACCAGACCAGC
>NW_012146856.1:5779536-5783280 GCF_000956105.1 Propithecus coquereli
TTTTCTTTACAGTGTTCAAGGTCCTTAAGTTGCAAAAACTCTGGATTTCAAAAAAAAAAAAAAGATTTTGGTGTACTTACTTTTAGTTTATCATTCACCAAATGTTTACTGTTCACATTATATTTGCTAAACACAATTCTATTTCTGAGAGACAATGTGCTGAGCAAGGTGATGGTATTCAAGAAATTCAGAGTTTAGTCTTTAGTGACTAACAGGAGTGAAGGAAGAGAAAGTCTAATGGAGTCCATGTCCTAATAGAGCAAACAAATAAACAATTAAATGTGTGTGCATATATATAAACTTAATGATAAGTATCAAGAAGAGAAAGTAGAGTACAGAAAAAGATAATGTAGTGTTGAATGAGGAGTATTTTAGGTCAGCTACTCAGAAAAGTCCTCTCTAAGAAGGAGCTATCAGAGCAAAACGCTAAAAGAAGTGAGAGAGTAGACCAGAAATTGCTTCCAATTCTTGAGTTAATCCTGAAGCTGTAACAATCTCGACCTTCTTAAAGACAGAATAAAGGCCAATGCAGTAGAATTAAATGAGTTAGTAGTGCAAAATGAGGTAGGAAAGGGAGGCTAAGGCCAGGTTAGGTAAGAACCTGTAACTCAGAGGGCACCTGGCAGCATCAGCATCTTCTGGAAACTTGTGAGAAGTGCAGAATGTCAGGCCTCTCCCCACACCTGCTGAGTCAGAATCTGCATTGTAATGAGATTATCAAGTGGTTCATTTGCACATTAAATTTCAAAAACACTGAGCACAGATAAAGAACATTGTAAGATATTTGATTTTTACTATTATCGATGAAAAGCCAATGGTTTCAGAAAGGCATTGATATGACCTGAATTAAGTTTTTAAAAGTCACTCTGGCTGTGTGGAAAATAGACTACTGGGAGGACGTTCAAGAGTGAGGAGGCTGCTATTGCGGTGGGGGCAAGAGAAGTGGTAATGGCTTCATGATGCTCTCAATCCTCCACTTGGAAGATAGGGTAGGCTTATTACTGCCTCTGGTGTGTACATGCAGATAGGTTATGTGAAATATAACCTGCATATCTCATTCTTAAAAACAAATCATGGCTATCTTTCCACAGTTCTCAGATGAAAGTTGATTTATGGATACTTATTTTTTATACTTTTTAACTTTGGCCTGCTTTTCTGTGCATTAACACAGAATTAAATTAGGTTAAATTAAATTAAAATTAGAGTTTAACATGGCTAAAAGGGCTACTATCTATAAAATCAAGAAGATAATTGAAAGTGATAGAGAAATTTCTAAATGAATTTAAAAGAGATATTGATGAAATCCTCAAATAGTAAAAAGAAAATAATATCTGCAAATATAAGTAAGGGATCAAGATAAACACGTAAAAATAGATCTAATTGAAAAACCTTAAAAAGGTTATCGAAATTATTTTTAAAAGTAAATAGATGGGATAAAATCTTGGCTCGACAGAAGGAGCAAATTAGGGAGATGGACAACAGTGTTGAGCATTTAGCTCGAATATATCACAGATGATAAAAATATGACTGGTATGAAAGAGAAGTTAAGAGGCTTGGAGTATCAATTTAGAAGAACCAACACACACTTGATAAAAGAGTTCCAGAAAGAAAGGATGAAAGAACAGAGAGGAAATAATCAAAATAATAATGTCTGAGAATTTTCTAGAGTTGAAAGACATGTATCTGCAGATGGAAGATATACTTCGAGCACTAAACAAGATTTTAAAAAAAATGTCTTTCATTTAGACATATCATAGTAAAACTAAAGAACATTAAGGATAAAAACCTATTTCTCACCAATGGTAAAGCACTGGGTCAATAAAAGGTGCACGGGCAGCATTCCTCTGTCTATGCTGGTACAGCAGAACCACTTGACAGATATTAAAAAACACCCTATCCATTGGAAATTGCTCCAGCCTGAGTCTCAGATTATCCTGACTACTGCCTTTTATGACTTGCCAACTGCTCCCTGAGGACATGTTAGATCTTCTCAAGAAACAGGACCTGAGAAAACAGCCCCACCCCTGAGAAAATGGCTCCTATGTCATGGCTTCTGTGTTCTGAATTGTCATTGTGCGGGGTGTGATGTTAAACTATCACCCCAGGGTGGGTGTAAACTATCATTACCAATAGATGCCCAGTCATTACCCAGGAAAAATGAAGATATTTTCAAACATTCAGAAGTGGAGAGAATTTACTAGTGAATTCTAAATCTTGCTGAAAACACTAACCAAAGAAAAGTACTTCATTGAGAGTATAAGTGAAGCCAAAGATAAGAAGTAGAACGCAAAAAAACAAAGATGAGCAAAGAATGTGGTAGAATTTACTAAAAGTGGTATAAAAAAACAATCAAAATAAACATAGCCATTTAGAGGTATAAAAAAATTAAACCTAAATTGGTAGGCAAAAATAACACAGAAGATTTTATGGGAAGAGAGCAAAGAGATTATAGTGGTATTTAAAACCTTGTATGTTTCCTATCTCATTCAGGAGAAAAATCAAGATATTTAATGAATTTAGACATTATTTGAAAAAGTTAGATATAAATATGAATGTAAAATGTATGGTACCTATCATAAAAAGAAACCTGAACAGAAGATACAAATGGGCATTTCACAGAAGCATGGATGTAAATAAACATATATGAAACTGCACAGTCTCTTTAATAAGCTGAATAATGCAAACTAAGACCACATGGGAAGCATTTTCTCACTCATAAAATATGTAGAATTTAAGAATCTTGAGGATTTCTAGTTCCAGAACGGCAGCATAGAAGTAAGCTGGCTTTACTCCTCCTTCAACAGAATGCTAAAAACAAATATACAATGCCAAGATTATCATCAGCAATATCCTAGAACTGAAATATGAGAATGAGACAGTTCTGGGGCACAGTGAAAAAACTGTAAGCAGACTGTAAGAGAATCAGATTTTCCTATCTGCAACACCCTTCTCTCAATCTTCCCACCACCAAATGTGTGAAAAATTTCTCCTGATTCATCATTTCTACACTAGAAAATGTGAGATTGAACTGGACAACAAGCTTCTTCACCATCTTGGGTTTCCTCGTGGGAGATCTGTCCTGGACACAACCCATGTGAAGCACTGGGAGTGCTTAAAAATAGAAATAGCCATGAGAACAGGCAGAGACAAAGAGGAGAGGAAGGATTATCATTCTTGGCCCTGGAAACTCTGCTGTGTAACTCACCCCAAGGAGACACCAAATCAGAGTAGTTGAGTGGCTATTCAGCGGCACCATGTTGTAAAATGTTTGTTCCACAGGTCCTTTGGGCATAAAACCCTAGCCAGCCTTCCCACACTAGTGGGATATCCCCTTGTGGACCTCCCACATTTAGGATGAGTGGCACTCTGTTTACTAGAACCAAGGTAACCCTGGGCTTAAGGCACCATCTAGTGCTGAAAAGAAGGCAGCAATCTAGTAGGGGAGAGAAGGAAAGAAAACCAACAGGTAAATTACAGAGAATCTCTAAGCATACATATCCAATAAAAACCAAAACAAGCCAGACAGAGAAGATTGAAATAAATAAATAATTCCTCAGTGAAAAGACATGGACATACATCCACAAGAAACAACCGCAAACAGGGAATCATGACCTTCTCAAACAGAGCAAGGAAACAGTGCTGACCCTAATGAGATAGTGATATGTGAACTCTCTGATCAAATATTGAACATAGCTGTTTTTTTAAAAAAACTCAGTATTCTCCAAGATAACACAGAAAACAATT
>NW_012146856.1:5784500-5802539 GCF_000956105.1 Propithecus coquereli
TAAAAAACAAAAAATGAAAACAACATACTACCAGAGAAAAATCACTTACCCACAAAGGAAGACAGTAAAACAGGAAGAAAGAGAGGAGATACAAAACAACCAAAAAAAAAAAAAAAAAAGCAGACCAGATGCACAGTACTCATCCCCTATCACCAATACAGCTGTAAGGATAAATAGAAAAAGAAGAACAAAAGGAAGGAAAGGAGGAATGGATGAAGGAACAAAGGAAGGAAAGAGAAAAAAGGAAAATCAACAAGTTTTTAGTAGTCACGATATGGCTAAATAGATTTATATTTTAAAATCTGGTAGTATTAAGCAGTTAAAACAGATAAAATATATCTCTAAACACAAATTGCTAAAATAAAATCTTAAGTGAATATATCATGATATATAACATAATGCACTGCATGATGCCATTTATGTAAAAAAATAAATTAATTCATCTGGTTTATTGATATATGTATTCATAGTAAAACATATGCAAAAAGCACACAACTATATTCATAACAGTGCTGTGTCTAGGGTGGGAAGTATGACTTGGTTTAGGGGATGGGGGGATTTCGGATGGTGGAGACGCATGTGTTTTTATATTCTTCTTCTACTTTCCCAATATTTTTAGTATGTAAAAATATGAGTATTGAATAGAATGAAGAGCATAGATCTGAGAGTCTGAAAGATCTATTCCCAGCTTTGCAGTCTGTGCAGAATTACTTGGAACCATCCCTTTATCTCAACAGCATTCAAAGTCCCTGCTTCTAAAAACAAATTATAGAATAATTTCTTAAGGTCCCTTTTGGCTCTAACAGCCTATGATCCAACATATGACTCACAATTTCACTCTGATTTAGGGACAGTGCCTTTGGCCAGGTTGTTCCAGTAAGTTGTCTCTTATACCAGATGATCTCTAAGAAATTCTAAGAAAGTGATTACAGTTTAACATGCAACATTTTTCTTCACATTTCACTGACTTTGGGCAACCCTAGGTACAGGTTTTCACTTACCAAGGTTATTTCTGAGGTTCTTAAACAGGAGACTAGGACGAAAACAAATACAAATTGTAGTCTGGGAAAGGAGGCATCACTTTGCATAGTATCTTTTGAGATAGCTCCAGAGAGTCAAGAGGTCAAATGAGAAACATTAAGACTGTGAGCAGCATGGGCATTATTCGTTCTGGTTCTCTCCTGAGCCCATGAGGAGTTCTGAGGCCCTCTGCCAAATGGAACGAATTTCAGAGGTGGATAGGCCTGGATTCAAATCCTCTCTGCTAGAGAACTTCTAGCTCTGTGACTTTGTGTACATTACTTAACCCCATTAAGCCTCAGTATTCAACCTCAGAGTTTCTGAGAGAAAGAAATACAGAGAGGTGAGTCAGATAGAACGTCTAACATGGCTCCTAACACACAAAACATAGTCAATAAATGGCAGCTGGTATCCTTTTAGTTGTGCTCATACTTAAATCACTAGCATGATTTTATTAATAATAGTAATAATACCCAATTTTTAATGTTTTATATGTTTTAATAGACATTAGCTTACTATATATTTACAATGAGATGAATAAGTAGTGTTCCTGAAACAAAATCAGATTACTGCTCCATGTTATCAGCAGCAAGAAGTTTCCACAGATTTAACATTGTAGAAATCATATATATATATAATCCAACATATATATAGTCCTTGGATATTTTGCATAAAGGACCTCAAAGCAATCAAGTTTGGAATGTGCATAGTTCATAGTTCTCCTCATAATGTTTGTAAAATAATCATAAAATCCATAATATTTTCTTTCACTTACAGCATAGATTTGAGATCATTGTATAAATAAAAATATTCTTTACACAAAGACCATTAAACCTTAAAAATTAATAACAATAGTACCTTGCCTTTTAATAGGGTTATAAACTTTCCAAAGTATTTTTAGACATATTCTTATACCAGATAATGGAAATCCAAACTAAGATGTCATAAAAGGAAGATAACCTCATGAAGGATGTGCTATTTTTATCTAAATGATTCACAAAATTCATATTTCCAAATTTCCTTCTTCACTTCTTCGGCAGTACCCTGTGACCTCTACAATTTGTAGGAAGGCAGGGGGCTATCTTTTCAGGCATTGACTATAGAGTTGACCAAACTTGAGTATATGTCTTGTCTCTGTTCTTCAAGACTCGTGTGACCTTGGGCAAGCTATTAACTTCGCTTAGCTACAGTTTCCCATCTGTTAAAAAGGAGTATAATAATATCCATTCTTCAGGGGTATTAAAAAGATTAAATTAGCTCTCTATGGAATCATGCCTACTATATTATATAAATGTTGAGTTAGTGGTGGCTGCTTGTTATTTTAATCTCTCATCCTTTCACCAGACTGGGCTTTTGTTGGGTTTGGACTTCACGTCTAAAATACGGAGGGCTTGGTGAGAAGGGGCCTGTCAACTGTGGAAGCAGCCTGGAGTGAGGCAGGGGTGCTCAGCTAGAGACCATGAGAAGACCTGACTTTTGACGGTGGATGTAGGTTAGTTAGTCTCACAGCAGAAGATGATTCTTGCTATTTCTGACAATTCGCATAGAGAGTTACTGCCTCAGTAAGTTACCTGTATAGTAAGTAGGTGAAAGCCATAGCTATGTCTAGGGTTAAGGGGCACATGGAAAATACAACATCCCTCCCCAGTGTAGGAGTAGCAGTAGCAGTGTGATTCCTACTGCAGGAGAATTCTCAGCAGAACATTGTCAGCTTCATCAGCTGGAGAGCTGGTGGCATGGTGACAGGGTGCAGAGGCTGGGGTTGGTAGTACTGGATACCCTACTTCCTGAGCACTGTGAGGCCATTCCTTCCAACAATTTCAGAGGAAAAGGTGGGGGCACTTTGAGGGGCAAGCTAATTTCTGGTAGCAACATCATAGGCATGTACCAACCTGGTTGAGTTACAAATGTCAAATGACTGGCAAAACATTTAGCACACAGGATGTTCCATGTTGGCATTTTCCTTCTCTCCCTTTTATAGCAGGATTTGCATCTGAATAAGAAAATAAATAGGTTGGTTGGTTGTCTCCACTTTGGATCCTGTGTTCAGTTACAAGTTCTACTTTAGAGCAGGTGGACTCTGTTGTATCTGAGTGGTGGCATGACTGAGCTAAAACATCACATCGAGTGGATTATCCAGGGTGGAAAAGTGATGGCGCTGTGGGCTCGGGTCTTTGCTTACTGTCTGATTGTTCACAGACCAAGGAAGAGTCTCTGTTTTGGCATCCAAACACTTATATGACAGTGCCTTACAAAGAAGAAGCTCAATACCATTTGAATCACGAGATTATAAATGTTACTCAAAATAATCCCTCTTGCCTTCAAATAAGAATTTCCTTCAAAAATTAAAATGCACAGAAGTAAAAAGACAAAAGCTTCACAAAATTTAACAAACACCCCCAGCAGTTATTTCAACTTTGCCATGAATGATTTAGGGAAATGACAACCCAGGTGGTATTTTCCATTTGACTAGCTTATGTTTTAATGCTTGGCACTAGTGTGTCCGCTTCCATAACAAGCAACTATGTGGTGATTAAAAATTAAATGTGTTGCCTTGTCTTTCAAGAGCTGTTGTTCGGGGCATTGCATTGAAAAGCACTTACCTGAAAGGAGAGCTAATGTTCTCTTAGTGGTGGAGAGCTAGCTATGAGTGATTTTCATTTGCTCTGTGCACATCACTGGAGAGGCACTAAATTGTAAACGCTCAGTGTCCACTTATGGGGTTTATGTATGCAATTTCTACAGAAGTAGTCTTTGTAAATGAGACTCAAAATTATCTTTACATTTATTCAACAGCCTTTTCTCATCTCCACCAAGTGGAAATGAACCTCTGGGACTGGAATATCTCCTGTGTGTTTGCTCTTTTGGGGCAAATTTAAAATGATCTTCTAGCTCCAGAGTTTGTAAAAACAAGATGGTTTCTTTCTTGTTGACTGAGCAAATGATATTTGTAGAAATGATTTATGTATATTACTTATCATATGATACAAATTCCCAGGAAAGACCATGAGAATTGCACTCAGACATTGTTCTCTCTCTGCTGCTTATTGTTTAGGTAATGCATGGCAAATTATTTAAATTCCCTGAGCCTAAGTTTTCTCATATGTAAAGTGAGAATGAAAGTATTTTCCCTGAATTTCTGCTTCCAGAGAATATGGCATACTAACCTAAAACTTGAGATGCGTGATTCAAAGGGGAGATAGAAACAGAGAGATGAGAAAAACAAATGTGAAACCTGGGAGGAAATATTATGAAGACAGAAGATGATTGAGTCCCATTAAGGGGAAAGTAACAGCCTTGAGTAAAAAGGTCCTGATGGATGATCAGAGAGTATGTTGGGATACACTTTTCATATCACTTTTTTCTCTCCAACATTTCTGAGAATAGGCCATTGGCCCTGCCTTGACCCAACGTGATTAGTCCCCGGAACAGGAGCACTGTCTGTGCTGTCCAGGGATGGTGGGGTACAAATAGTGCACCCCGAGAATGGCCAGTGGAAAGTAGGTCTCAATAAGGTCAGGAAGGACAGCTGCTCCCTGAAAAATCCCTCGCCCAGCCACACAGCTCATGACTCCAAGAGCCAGGTGATTACATAATCAAGTATAAAGCAGGGAAGAGAGGTAAGCAGGGCCCCGGGGAGCAGGTTTGCTGAGGGAGGATGCGGGGAAATAGAGAGTGGGTCTGTACCTCGAGGTGGGAGCATCCTTAGCCAGATACAGACTCACCTCACGTGTCCAGACTTGTCCCATACTCCAACTATGGAATGCACGGAAACCTAGAGGCTTGCTTCTTTTCCAAGTTATATATTAACCGCTAAAGTAGATGAGAGCCCCCAGGATTCATGATATCACAAGAAAGATAACAAGACATCTAAGAAACACAAATACAAAAAAAGAAGCACAGCAAGCTATCTAATGTTTATCTAATGGCCCCTTAAGAATGAGAATTTAAATTTATGCTTAAAGATAGAGGGGACAATATTGATAACGAGAAAAAAGAAAGCCAGATAGTTTTATTTTTAAAAATCATATTCAAATGCTAAGAAAATAATAATAGTTGAAAAAAGAAAATTGATATATGGGTGAATAATAAACTTCACACGAAAAGGTATTGAACTTTAAAAAAAAAACACTTCTCTTTCCAAGAAGGTATCAGAAATAATATAAAAGATAAGTTAGTAAATACATTCAATAGAAGTAGAAAAATTGATAAAAATAATCATAGGCTCAGAAGACAAAATATAAGAAATGGATAAAAAAGTATTTGAATAAATCATGACAAAAAAATCTCATAATTAATGGAAGATGAAAACCTCATATTGAAGATGTTCACAGAGAGCATAGAATAAATAAAGAAAAACAAACAAACAAAAAATCCTTGACATATGTAGTGAAATTTAGGTAGACCAAATGAAAAGGGGGTTTTCTAAAATATTTTGTAGGTAAAAATCAGATTTACATCAGATATCTCTCAAGTGCAACAATGGCTGCAGGAAGATGACTGAGTGTGATTTTCAATGTATTCAATTTGGAATATTTAAAAAAATTTGTATCAATAAAAATAGAAACCAAGTTTAAAAACATCGTAAGGGAACATAATAAGGAACAAGAGATCAAGAAAATATAATGGTCAGGAACATATAGGAGCCTAAGTTTGAAGATTTGAAACAACTGACAAAGTCAAGAAACAAATAGATAAGCTAATAATTGTATAATAGTTGGATAATTTAACATACACATTTCATAAATTAACAGGCCAAGCAATCAAACATATTAAATTTATATAAAATATATATAACAGAAAAAAAGCAAACTGTTTCTCTGCTTACAAAGAACATTTCTAATATCAGATGTGCGCTGGGTTTTCCCATATCAACCAATTGTTGGCCAACGCCAAACGGGTACCCTGAAATTTGATTCAATTCTGACAGTAACTCTCCAGAGTTAGTGAGAGCCAATAGGTTGAAGGCTGAGTCCCACAAGACTGTCCTGACCCCAGCTTAGATGCCAATTGCAAGTAGTTGTTTATTCACAACTTCCATCTGACTTAGCTACGAATCAGAGGTTCTTATGGCCTCCTCCTCAGTTTCAGTAATTTGCTAAAATGGCTCACAGGACCAGGGAAACAGTTTATTTACTATTATTGATTTATTACGAATGACATTTTAAAGCATACAAATGAACAGCCAGATGAAGAAATTGTAGGACAAGGTCTGGAAGTGTGCTGAGCACAGGAGCCTCTGTCCCCATGGAGTCTGGGGTGCACCACCCTCCTGGCACATGGATGCCATCTGTTCACCAGGCTCTCTGAGTCCCTTCAGGAAGGGCTTATATGGAGGTTTCATTACATGGGCATGACTGCTTAAATCACTGGCCATTGGTAATTAACTCAGCCTCCAGCCCCTTCTCCAGGTTTGTAGGTGGGGCTGAAAGTACTGTAAAGAAAAATAAAAATTTCAGGAGTGTCCCCCATTATACAAAATCAAAGGTCAAATCTGGAGGATTAGTCATGCAACACCTCCTTCTGAATGAACAGCTGTTATTAGCTAGATCCCCACTAAAGGTAAAAGGCCTCAGGTACCTGTGAAGGTCTGCCCCTACAGCCCCTGCAGATCATTCATAAAGAAGTTCCTTGCTGATCTCCCATAAGCAAAGGCATGCAAAGTATAACTTGGGGTCTGCAGGCTAAGTCTGGCTCCTAAAACTAAAGTCTGTTTGATTTCATACTAATAATTTTTGTTTGTTTGTTTGTTTGAGACAGGGTCTCACTCAGTTGCCCGGGCTAGAATGCAGTGGTATCATCGTAGCTTACAGCAACCTCAAACTCCTGGGCTCAATGATCCTCCTGCCTCAGTCTCCTGAGTAGCTGGGACTATAGGTGTAGCGCCACCACACCCGGCTATTTTTTTTTTTTAAACATTTATTCATAGGAATTCTCTATATATCCTGGATACAAAGTCCTTATAAATGCCTTTTATTTGTGACCATTTACATGGTTACAAATATCTTCTCCTAATCTGTGATATTTTACTTTCTTAATGGAGTCTTATGATGAATACAAATTCTTTTTTTTTTATTTCAGAATATTATGGGGGTACAAACATTTTGATTACAAGTAATGCCTTTGCCTGGCCCAACCTGGGGCTAGAGGTGTGACCTCCCCCATACAGTGGACTCTGTCTCCATTAGTTGTGAATTTACCCACCCCCATGCCCCACCTGACCGACACCCAGTGAGTATTATCACCATGTGAGCACCTTACTATTGATCAGTTAGTACCAATTTGATGGCAAGTACATGTGGTGCTTATTTTTCCATTCTTGTGATACTTCACTTTGAAGGATGGGCTCAAGCTCTATCCAGGATAATATAAGAGGTGCAGGATCACCATTGTTTTTTTGTAGTTGAGTAGTATTGTATGGTATACATATACCATATTTTATTAATCTATTCATGTATTGATGGGCACTTGGGTTGTTTCCACATCTTTACAATTGTGAATTGTGCTGCCATAAACATTAGAGTGCAGATGTCTTTTTATAGAATGTCTTTCTTTCCTTTGGGTAGATGCCTAGTAGTGCTATTGCTGGATCAAATGGCATTTCTATTTTCAGCTCTTTGAGGTATCTCCAAATTATTTTCCACAAGTGTTGTACTAATTTGCAGTCCCACCAGCATTGTAAGAATGTTCCAATCTCTCCACATCCATGTCAGCATTTGTTGTTTTGGGACTTTTTGATAAAGGCCGTTCTCACTGGAGTTAGGTGATATCTCATTGTGGTTTTGATTTGCATTTCCCTAATGATTAGAGATGTTGAGCATTTTTTTATGTTTGCTGGCCATTAGTCCATCTTCTTCTGAAAAGTTTCTGTTCATGTCCTTTGCCCGTTTATTGATGGGGTTGTTTGATTTTTTCTTGTTGATTTTCTTAAGTTCTATATAGATTTCTTGTTATCAGCCCTTTATTGGATGTGTAGAAGGCAAATATTTTCTCCCATTCTGTAGGTTGTCTGTTCACTCTAATGATAAGTTTCGTTGGCTGTGCAGAGGCTTTTTATTTTGATCAGGTCCCATTTATTTGTTTTTGTTGCTGCTGTGATTGCTTTGGGAGTCTTCTTTCTATTTTTGCTAGAAACAGGGTCTTGCTCTTGCTCAAGCTGGTCTCAATCTCCTGACCTCAAGTGATCCTCCCACCCAGGCCTCACAGACTGCTAGAATTACAGACGTGAGTTACACTAATAATGTTAATTGCAGGCTTATCCTCCCAGGTGCAGGACAAAAACAAGATGAGATCAAACATTCTTCCACCAGGGAAATCTACATAACTGATGCTTCTTTCAGTCTCTTTTTCTCTTCTAATATTCTCCTTATTTTATATAAAATGTATTAATAGATTTCCTGGGCCTCACAGAATGTAACCATTTACCTCATCCTCTCTCCTTACTTTTTTCTGTAAGCCTCCCCTTAAACACTGAAGGTCCTAAATTCCCCTTCAGAAAAACAGTCATAGATTTATCTGTGGTTTGTGTTCTTCCCCTGGCCTGTCCTCAAACTTGGGCTTAATAAACCTCCATTGATTGAGACTTTTGCCTCAGTCACTTATTTTGGGTTGTCAGAACCAAACCTCGAATCACATAGTTGATTCTCTTGACAACTAGCCCCCTTATCCTTAGGGGTTTTCTGAAATCACTGTATTAAAATAAACTCAGGAGTGACTGTCATGAATAACAACAGATATTCCTTTCAGCTTTATCACTCTGAAGCTGTTTCAGAAACTTGGACAAAACCCAAATATTATATATAAAAAAAGATGTTTCTATCAATCACCCTTATCACTCAGGAAGTTACAAGAGTTTTAGAAGCTCTGTGTCAGGAACCAGGGATGAAGACCATATATGTATTTCTTATACCACAACATTGAAGTAACCCAATTAATAAATAATACATTTGTTTATGCATGTGTAGATAGATGAATACTGCCAAAAACAAACACCTTGAGTTTATAGATAACACAAAAATGACCATATGTAGGCCACAAATGAAGCTTCATAAATTTTAAGACTCAAAATCTTGTAGACTAAGTTCTTTGGCCAGAAAGCAATGCAATTGGAAATCAGTAATAAAAGAGGCACTTCAAAATTCTATTTTAGATAATTAAATAAGACACCAATGAGATTTTGAAAGTATTAGAATATTAGGAGCTGTTATATGCTAATACATTTGAAAAGTTAGCTGAAATGGTAAATTCCTATGGAAACATGAAATGCCAAAAATTGTGAACTAAAGAACATGAGACATCCAGTAAGTGTTAAAGTTATTGAAGTGGTCATTGGAGGATTAACCATAAATTCTACAAACTTTCAAGGAATAGCTATTTATTAACCTATAAAAGTTGTTCCAGAAAGTAAGAGAAAATAATTAAGCTTTCCAAGCTCATTTAGGAAGCTGGGGTAATCTTTATTCCAATATACATAAGGTTTCTGAAGAGCCCTTGTTGAGGGTGTGCAGCCAATATGCTTCTGATTCAAAATTGACTGAAGTATTAGGATAGAAAGTTTGGAAATATAAGCACATATGGGTAGCAGATGTGATACATGATAAAACTGGCACCCCAACATCGTGGGGAAAATGTTAAGGATAAAGGCTCACTAAATGGAAAAAAGTAGAGTTCGATTCCTCTCATCCAATACATAAATGTGAACTCCAGGGTACTTAAAAATCTTAAAAACTATAAAGCTAAAGTAAAAAAATGTAGAAGAATATCACTGAGGCCTGGCGTAAGGGTGAGAGAAAGAGTATCCCAGATCCTCAACCCAAACCCAAAATCCGTAAAGAAAAAAAAAAAGTTAATGGATTTTATTACATAAAACTTAAGAATTTCAGTAATGAAGGAAGATTAGAGATGATGATGTTAGCAAACACAGAGCAGACAGGAAGGACATATTTGCAATGACTAAAACAGGTTAAGGGTTAATATCTTGAATATAGAAGAACTTCTACAAATCAACAGGAAGAACACAGAGAAACCTAGAGAATAAACCTAAATATCTAGAAATATATGAAAAGATATACAACTTCACCAATAATAAACTGAGATACCACTTTACACATATTAGAAGATACATTTTAGAAATCAATAGAGGTTCGAATCATACCAAGTGTCTTTCTGGACGGGGGCGTGTGTGGAGTGGCCAGTGTGGGTGCAAACTGATACGGTGATCTGGAGAGAGCTGACCGAAGTTACACTGCAGATGTACATGGCTGGTTTCCCAGTAACCTCCTTCCTGGGTGTATATGCCAAACACGTTCTTGCAAGATCACATATGAAGCTAATTCTTTTCAGCACTGTGGTAGTTACCGGTTGGAACCATCTTACGTGTTCATCTCTAGATACATGAAATATGATGGACATGTTGACCGTAGCAAGCACTCAGGAACAACGAATTAGGTGTACATATGACCACGTGAAGGTGACTCAAAGCTACCTCATGACACACACGTACAAATAGATAAGCTCCACAGCACGATAACATTTACACAACCTAAACACATCTAATAAGAAACAAACACTCTATTTTCATAAGGTTATATACATATCCGAGGACATGTAACCAACACACTGGATTGGGAATCTGTGTGGGAGCATGGGACAGGATTGGGGTCAGGAAGAGTGAAAAGAAAACCAAACAGAATGGGGTCTTCCGTGAGCTGGTGATAATTCCGTGCCATTAACTGGAAGTTATACCTAACTCAACTACAGCTGAGGTCAACGATGACGAAAAAATCTCCAGCAACAAGAAGTTTAAGCTCACAATGTTCAACATATTTGTGTTTCTGTGCAGTTTAGAACACTGGAATTTTGAAGGGATTGGTAAATGCCATATTCTTGTGCTTTTTATTTGGTCACCCTTTATCTCAGTTCCTCCTTGAGGAGAAGAGTTTAATTTTTGCTGTGCATTTCTTTTGCAGTCTTCGGCCAAAATCTTCAAGTTTTTAAAATAGACACATGATCTTTCTTTGGTTCTCAATTGATGTGAAGTTTTTTCTGTTTCTTTCACTGGGTTCCCATGTCCTGTCTAGCAGACGCTGCTGTCACAGCACGATCCTTAGTCGTCATAAAATACACACACTTATAATAAAAATTGACAGTACCTTGGCAGCTCATCTATCAAGGATTCCCACACACCACTTTGCTGTGAGGTGTCAGCGGACAAACACCGGGTTAAATGAGCTACAGTAAAGCTATAGTAAATCCAGAAGAAAACTGTGTGGTCATCAAAATGATGGAAACAATTTTAACAAGATGGTGACTGTTAGCAATATGAGTGGGAAATAATACCAAGACAATAAAATTCCATGTATAGTATTTGCAGTAAAAATATGTTTGAAAGAAAATACCAAACACTTTAGTAATGATTTTTCACTGTGGTGGGAAGATTGGTCTTGGCTGTCGCAGACAATACCAGCTGTCACCTCTATCCCCCTTAGCCCTCCAACCCTTCAGTGTCTCTGGCCAACTTTCAGCTGCCAGTATCTGCATCTTTGTGCCTGCGGACTTTGGAGAGCCACCTGCTGACGTGCCCAGGAATTGACACCTCCTGGGGACTGCCCTCAACAGAGCCCCCTGGGAGTTGGTGTACGACACCAACAGAAAAACAGTGCAACATCAAAAACATCACTTTATGACAAACCAATGATTCCCATCTATGTGATGACTGATAAAGTATGGAACGGTCTGCAGTACTTTCTGACTTCCTCAGGCAGGAGCAATTCCTCTTAGGAATTGTCTTACAAATGCCTTGTAATTCATTGCAAATACAAATATGTCAAACATTCAGAGTTATTTGAAAATATGTAAATAAATATAAATTAATATCGTATTGAAATACTGCTGTTTTTCCTGTCAGATACATAAAGAAAATGTAATAGAAATACTTAGTGTTTCCAACAGTATGTAGAAGTTGGCATTCATATGTTGGAACAAAAGCAAAGGGAAATTTATAACAAAATAATGTGAAATATGGCCTTCTATTGGCACATTTATTTATCATTACTTGTAATAACAAATTCTATGTCCAAAAATTAAGGCTTTTAAAAAGATATTATAGTTGCACAACAACATGAATGTACTTAATGCCACTAAGCTGCACATTTAGAAATCGTTAAAATGGTAAATTTTATTAGGTATACTTTACCACAATAAAAAATATATTATGGTGCACCTAACAAAGGACTGAGCCATTAAAGATAATATCATAAAGCATTTTTATTAATGGAGAAATAAATTTCTGTATGTTTGTGAGTTATGTCACAAAAAGAATGTTTAATATTATTCATCATTTATTATGCATGCTATATATACTCATATATTATATTTAAATGCATATTCATTTATATTTATAGGCATTGGAAAAGGTTATATCTTTAGCATAAACTTAATGGGATTATAGGTCTTGAAATTTTTTTTTCTTATTTAATTTCTCTAATATGCCTTCAATAAGCCTATCTTACTAAAGTAAAATTAAAATGACCTTTAATGGGAGAAATATTTAGAATAACTTCAAAAATGTGTTTTTGGTCATCCAATCCAAACCTAAGATTCAGTAATGTTTATAATATGAGAGAAATGAAACAAAAACCACATTTTTTTTCTTTCTCATTTCTCTGATTCAAACTGCTTTGGCCTATATATATTTATTTTCTTGCAAACAAGAAACAATTGATTTCAAATTCCTTAATTTTTTTTCTCATTTTTTTATTACAAGAAAAATACAAGCTGATTTGTCCGTTTGTATTTAAAGTCTAATTCTCAGCAGATTTTCTGTGCACCACATTTGTATCACTTTCGACATGATAATATCATTGTTTATGAATATGCTTTTCTTCTATTGGGTTGCAAATTGTATGAGAACTGCATTCTGACTAATTCATTTAGTGTATTTTCCACAATATCCAACTAAATGTGTATTTGCACATAATGGATTCTTAGTATATTTGAGGGGTAACAAATGGCAGTAAGTTAATCTTTCCTTTCCCTACCTTTTCCTTCCTTGTTTTTTTTTTTTTTTTTTACATATTGGGCCTGAAATGGGTTCCTCTTTTGTGGTACCTGTTCTTTTCACTCAAGCTCCCTCCTCCCCTCTATTAAAGCCATTTTCAGATGTGTTCCTATGTCTTAGGGAACATTTATCTTCGATGGCTAAGATGCATAGAAATGTGCCCCCACCATGCCCATTTTTCATGGTGTGAAGTCCATAATTTTGTAAGCTAGCCCATTCCACTATTGGACTGCCAAAGCTATTAACATTTTCTTTCTTATAAGTGAACTGCATTTATTTTCTCTATGAATCTAGCCATTCCAGCTCTTGGATTAACAGGGAAAGAGTATGGTCTCTCATCTCTATGGCACTGCATGTTTGAAGGCAGTCACCTGGGTCCCCTCAGACACTGCTCTACTGGGTTCTCGCGCAGTGCATTCCCTTGGCCTTTGCACTGTGATGGCTCTTCCTAAACGTGCTGCTGGTTAGCCATGGCACTCCCGGGACAGGGCACAGTGTTCCCAATTTAACCAGCCGCTTACAGAAGACAGCAGGACTTTATCACGTTTATTTTGGAGGTTATCATCCTATCAGGATGGCTGAGTGCTCTGGCTGGTTTCAGCCAGTGTGGGCTACTGCACGCTCCACGGATCTCTGGCTCTGTGAGCCTGTCTTCATGTCCTCTCACACCGAGCACGTGCTCTCCAGCCCTGTAAGCCTGTGCCGCTGGATAGCTAAGAATTCCAAGTTGTTCATTTTTTAACCCATTTCTTCCTTCTCTTCCCAACTTTTGTGTGATCTTATAGGGGAAAAAAATATATTTTTAACATTAAAGCAAAAAAAAAAAAAACCCAAGATATTGCTATAAATGAGAATTGGTAATGCAACTTGAGAATTAATTTCCTTTCTCTACTAATTTCCCCCAACCCTGGCACTCCTGAATCATGTGTGGTATCAGGACAGAGCCAGCATGGTTTCGAGGTCACAGAGAGCACTATGGTAGCAAGTGTCTGTGCAGGACCAGGGGTAGGCACTGCAGAAGTCAGGGAACCATGAGGCCAGATTAAAAAATCACATTCATGAAATAGCACGTGGCGGTCAGAGAGAAGAGCCAATGCCATTCTGTGGCCTTGACTTGAGGAAGAGCTGCATGTTGCCACGAAGTTAAATCTTAGTGACTTCATGTTACACCTGTTTCAGTAGATTATCTCTTTTAATCTTCTCAATCGCTCTGTGAGAAACTTCTTTTATTTTCTCCATTTTACATTTCAGGAAAATAAATATCGGAAAGTTACATACTTGCCCAGAAGATACTCTCAAGTTTTGGCAAAGGGACATCTTTCTTTCTTGCCCTGATATTTCCATCTTTGTCCTTAGGGAAAGAAACATGAGGGAGCTCTCTCTGTTTTATCTCCTCTCTCTTCCGTCTCTCAGAGAGAGTAAGAACTGCCAATCCACACGGGCAGAGCCTGAGATTGTGGGTAACGTTGCGCTAGTCTGTAGGTGCAGCAGGTGCCCGACCTCCGCGCTGGCTTCCTGCCCGCGTCTCCCGTCTTGCTCTTGCACTTGCTTCTCAGCGTCTGTGAAGCCGACCCCTGAGAGTGCAGCCACATGTGCACTCTCTGCACCAGCTTCCTGGCACGCTGGCACAAGGTGCCTGACTATCCCCTGCACGGGCCATTTGTCAGGGACACGGTTCATACATCCAGCTCTTCTAGATGCAAGGGAATGAAAGTGGGGGTGGGGGCTTTACCTAGATCCCTGAACCTGAGCCTGGCGCGCTGTTGGGAAGAAGTTTGCTTTGGTGGCCATAGTGTCATAACCAAGCACTGCCCAGCCACTAAGAGAAAGTGTTGTTTTGTTTTGTTTTGTTGTGTTTTAAATTTCTGTTGGGCTCTCGTGTGCTTGTGTCCATAGTGTTGTCTGTGCTAACACAGTTTCCTCACTTTTTGTAAAACTGTGGAAAGAAGGGTTGAGTGCGGGGTTCCCTATAAAAAACCCCTGCCTTATACCCTTAGCAGTAACCTTATAGCTATCCCAGGCGTGGAGGCACAGTTGTAACCTAGCTGATTCATGCAGGAAGAAATACTAGGTAGCTTCTTGGAAACCACCTTAGCCTGAAATGACCAGGTGGAGATCTCTATGAATGTTAAGGGCATCCCTCATCCTCTTTCTCAGGACAAAGGTGTGTAGCTTAAGTTCTGTCCAGGTGTCCTTGTTGGGATTTTCTTCAACCTTCATAGTACTATGTTGGAAGGCACTCCTGCTACAAAAGACAGATGAACAAACAGAAGTTTATTAACATGTACATTTCATACATATATGGAGGACACACAGAAAATAAGTAGTTCTTAAAGAGGTGGCTTTGAATATCGGCTTATATAGCATCTTCAAAAAAGAATAGTAAATTTTAGAGAAAGGACAAGACAAAGGAAAAAGACTTCGATCCTCTAGCGGCAGCAACTTGTGGGAAGGCAAATAAATGGCAGACAAAGGCTAGTTAGTAAAGCTTTTTTTTTTTTTTTTTTTTGAGACAGAGTCTCACTCTTTTGCCTGGGCTAGAGTGAGTGCCGTGGCATCAGCCTAGCTCACAGAAACCTCACACTCCTGGGCTCAAGCGATCCTTCTGCCTCAGCCCCCCGAGTAGCTGGGACTACAGGCATGCACCACCATGCCCGGTTAATTTTTTTTTCTATATATTTTTAGTTGTCCGATTAATTTCTTTCTATTTTTAGTAGAGACGGGGTCTCCCTCTTGCCCAGGCTGGTTTCGAACTCCTGAGCTCAAACAATCCACCCGCTTCAGCCTCCCAGAGTGCTAGGATTACAGGCGTGAGCCACCATGCCCTGCCAAGTTAGTAAAGCTTTTAAAAGTAGATTCCACTGGTGCCATCTCAAGATGATAATGGTCTAGAGTTGTCTTCAGTGGTTAACTTTTGCTCTCCCCATAGAGATGGGGGCCGGATACCTTTTGTCTTTATGAATCTTTTTCCTGCTTTTAGGCAAAGAGAGGGGATGGCAGGAGCTTTCCTGCATCTTCTCCTTCTTAACTGTCTTCAGTTCAACAGTCCTTCATGCTTTGGAAGGCTTGTTCTGCCACCCCTCTGCCACACTTCGACATTGCTCTGCTCCCTCTCCAATGTACCACACCTTTTCCCATCCTGTCCCCATGTTTTCATGTAGTGTGTCTTTTCCAAGGCAGGGCAGCAGAAGTGGCTCCCATGCAATTTCCCCTTACTCTCCTCAAGCAACAATTGTCCCTATGAAATGACTCCCCCCTCCTACATTTTGTGGAACTTGGCATTTTCTGTTGAGGTATAAGTCAATATGGAGCCTGCTCCTGAGGGCTGGGGCTGAGCAGCTCACCTGGGCAAAATCAGAGTGAACACGGGGTGTGAAGCCCTCCCTAAGGCTGTGGGTGAACTGCCCCTTCCGCGCGCGCCCAGAGAGCTTGTCATATGGCATTCTGTTTATTCATTTGCCTCCGTCTCTACAGCATTAAGCTAGGAGTTGCTTAATTATTTCTTCCTTTATTCATTCAACATGTATTATTTTGAGCATACCCAGTGTGTTAGAGAGTCATAAAGAGGTCCCAATGTGAAAATAAAAAGAGAGAAAAGAAACAAACAAACCATAGAACAAGAAGAGTGACAGTCAATGCCCTCAAGTCACTCACAAAATAATGGAAAACCCAGAGAAGTAAACACACTCAGTATGACGACTGCTTTAAGAGTTAGCTAACGCCTGTGAATCACTCGGGGAGACGCGATTTATCTGACTGAGAGGTGAGGAGACCCAGACTGGAGCAGATCGCTGTAAATGAGCCCTGGAAGATCAGCAGCTACTCTCTAGAAGGAGAAGGCCGGACGGAGAGGAGGGGTAAGGAGCAGGAACTGCTCCCACACTGCAGAATGAGGCCAAGTTGCTGTGTCTAGCTGCAGCCAGGGGGCCCAGAAACTGGAGTGCTCAGTGTGGCAAGAAGAGAGGATGTAAGGCACGTGTGTGTGTGGCGGGGGGTTTGGATTGGAGAGAGAGCCTCCCGCAGTTACTCATCTTTGCACGTTTGCTGTGACTCCACATAGCACAGGCACGTTCTACCGATGTCTCCCCCTCTTTCTGTGCCCTCATTTCCTAATGAGCAAATGGATGGAAAACGAAGTAGACATTGCAAGGCTATCTCCCAAACGCCTCTTAGTAACGTGAATATGTATAAATGGTGGCTGTTGAAATCACCAGGAAAAAAAACGTGAACATTACTGTGTAAGTCTCATTATACCTTAAGTGCCTATGTGTGTTTGCTTAATTACTTTGAATGCAAGCGTATGTCAAGATTGCTGCGACTTCTCCTACAGAGTAGAGGAGCGATGGGAAAGATTCAAACTGCAGACCACAAATGGCCTTTACGTGGTGTCATCGTGTGAAGTTACTCACACTTGCCCTTGTTCATTGATTATACAGGGAATGTATTTCCATTTGGAACATTCTATCGCAGCTACTTTAATCCGTGCACCTTTCCAGCCTACTTGGTGTGATGCCTTGTTCTTGCACCTATCTGCCCGTGCCCTGGAGTCACAAGCACCCAGGAGGTGCTAGAAAAACTGTGGTAAGCAGCAAGGTGAGCCTGGGAACAGGTCGGTGGGGAGGCACCACAGAGTGAGAAGCACAGTGGGGAAGTGGAGAAGCCCTGGAGTGTTTCTGCCACTAAAGGGGTCAAGTTATTTGGGTTGCATCAGATAATCAAAATTGAAGAAAAAATTTGAGAGGCTCCTACTCTATTCTTACCCTGGGGCTAAGCAAAGACATATTTAGATATAAGAATAAATATATAGTCCCTGTCATTGTGGAACTTAGTCTAGTTAAAGATAATTACTTCAGGCAGTATTTGTAACATAGTGTTGTCTGTGCTAACACAGTTTCCTCACTTTTTGTAAAACTGTGGAAAGAAGGGTTGAGTGCGGGGTTCCCTATAAAAAACCCCTGCCT
>NW_012146856.1:5802589-5808309 GCF_000956105.1 Propithecus coquereli
CATTGTGGAACTTAGTCTAGTTAAAGATAATTACTTCAGGCAGTATTTGTAACCACAGTGGTTAATGAAGATAGCAGATCTTTGCTATGTATTTTATCAAACTTTATAAATATTATTCATTCTTTTCATAACATCATAATCATTGTCAGGAAAAAAAATTATTTTAGTGGAAATGAAATGAACTTTGAGTAGATGAGGGAGGAAATAGAGTATATGAAGAGTTGGAATAAACTTAATGACCAGCTGAGTAGCTGAGTGTTTGGAAAGACCATGAATTTGTAGTTAGCATTTGTGTAATTCTGGGCCAGTAATTTCATCTAACCCTTTATGAAACAGAATGATGCAAAATTTTCACAGTTATCATTAAGATTCAAGAGATAGGGCATGCAAAGTGGCAGGTAAATTATTACTATTGTATTTCAACCGATGTAACTATAATCTAATGCAGTTCTCTCACTGAATAGGGAGAAAACTGTGAAAGTGTTAGGTAGACAGCAAAGGACTCTGGGTCTCCTAGGGAAGAAAGTGGGTGATGTTGCAGTCCACTCCCCACCATGGGCTTTCAGAGAGGCTCATGGGAAATCCACACGCATAGTAAGACTCAGGTCATTTAACTCCTAACTGTCCATCAAAGTGGTTCCATGATGATGTCTGAACCATGGGGATGTCCCTATCCAGACACTATAAAAGAAGACCCAGACCATAACCAATGTCTCTCTTTTGCTACAATGAGGGGTCAAGTCATCATCTGTGGTGTATGTATCTTGCTCTGTAAACCTATATCTTGCCCTGCACTATAATCTTGTCTTTCTCTCCTCAATAAATTGACCTCGTGGTTGCCTTACTTTGGTGCATCTGGTCATTCTTCAGCCATGAGCGCACGAACTGAGAACACAAAACGAGATCGCCAAACTCGACAAAGGTCATGTAATAGTGAGAAGAACTTGAGCTAGAATCCAGTTCCTTTGACCCCAAATCAAGCTCTCTTTCTAGAAAATCACAAAATATGCTCAGTTCTCTTTCCAAACATCAGAATCCCTGTCATGTGCTCAGTTTGTTATCTCGGATGCCTTCTGCTTCCCCTTGTCCACTGGGTGAGAGAACCTCATGACTGGACACAACAAGGAAACCCCTGTCCTTGTGTCCTCCCCACTGAAATGATCTAGATGTCCAGAAAGGCGTGGCCTACCTACATCATGTTTCCCAAGCGTGACTGAAAATGCACCATTGATAATTCAGCACTCTGGTTTCAGTGTTGACTTTCCCCTCTCTTTTCAAAATTGTCTCCTTTGCTGGAACGGAAGCACCAGACACTTCATCAGCACTTTAAGGCAAAGATTCTTGAATTTTTCAAATGACCAAGCCTTTAGGAATCCTTCCACTCTCAGGGGAATACTTTGACATTTCGATAGGCTCACATTAAAGTAAGTAAATACCAGATACCACTTATTCTAGGTCCTAGTGAAGAAAAGGAAAATTCCAATCAAAGGGACAAAATGAAAATGACCCCTCCCAACTTTTCACATGTAGCTCCAGCTCAGGGAATTGAAACACTGATTTTGTCATCATGCTCCTCCCTTTTAGGGCAAGCACAGCAGGAACACTTAAAGACCTCTCTGGAGTCATAGTCAGAAAGGGCAGATGCTGGGACATGGTAGTGGCTAATGACTGATTGAGAAAATATCAATATCAAATGTTACTTTAATAGCTAAGTTAGCAAGTCAGTCCCTGGGTTAAGAACATAGACCCAACTACATCTTGTTTTAAATTCTGGTACAGCTCATTTATATGATATTGGAAAAGTTACTTAAGGTGGTGTAATGCAAGGCTATATTTGATCTTTGTCCTGTGTTCCTGGCACAGAGCTCCTGAAACCCTTGGGTGGGATTTCCTGAGTGATAGAAATGTCTTTTGTTATTCTTAATGGGCCTGTCTCCATTACACCTGAGTTTATGCTGATGTGTGACTTTAGGTGGGGCCTTTAGGTAGTCTCAGACTGGGAGTCACCAGAAAGAAGTGTTTAGAAGATCAGAATTTCCTGCCTCACCCACTAACCTCCAGGAAATAGGGTGAGACAGCGGAGACTGTGCTCTATAAAAACTCCTGAACAATGAGATTTGGAGAGCTTTTGGGTTGGTGAACACATCAATTTGCTGGGAGGGTAGTACATCTAGAGAGAGCATGGAAGCCCTGTACCCTCCCACTGCCCCACACCTTGCCCTATGCATCCATTCCATTTGGCTGTTTCTGAGTTGTATCCTTTATAATAAACCAGTAAATACAAGTAAAGAGTTTTTCTGAGTTCTTTGAGTTGTTTTAGCAAATTACCAAACCTGAAGAGGGGGTCATGAGAACCCTGGATTTATAGCCAGTAGGACAGAAGTACAGGTGGCCTGGAGACTGCTGCACGTATTTAAAGTAGGGGCAGTCCTGTGGGACAGAGCCCTTTGAATTTGTGGGATCTGATGTTCACTCCAGGTAGACAGTGTCAGAATTGAATTGAATTGCTGGATACACAGCTAGTGTCGGAGAACTGGACAATTCATTGCTGGTGTCAGAAAACACCTCACACATACCTCTCAGAGTTTCTTGGTTTCTTTATCTGTAAAATGAAGATAATAAGTTCTATCTATTGGGTTGCTATGAGGATTAAATTATATATCATAAATAAGATGTCTTCCATTTTGTCTTTTATAAAGTAGCTTTTTAGTAGGAGCTGCCTATTTTTAAAGAATTTTGTATAAAACAGTTTTAATTCCACATCTTATGAGAAATATTTTATTGCCTCAAAAGCTCATAGATCTGCCGTCATACTTAGTGTGTCCCAGCCCTTGTCACTGACCTAAGATTCTCAAAGAATCCCAGTGCTCCAGCTACGCCAGGGGATGCAGAGCAGCAACAATATTTTGTTTGCACAACATATTTTTTTGTAACTGAAGGTGGTCATAAACATTTCATATACGAGATTTCACATCAAAAACCAAGCTTGTGTGTAGCTTTTGAAAAACTAGAAGGTCTGGCAAAGTGGGCTTCATTCTGGAGGGGCAATGAGCCCCTGGCCACAGCTGAGGCGTCAGGAAGATGGGGCTTCAGCACCTACCCTGCTCCTTCACTCACTCACCTGGCTGACTCCTCAGCTCAATGTCAGGAACTTGGTAGTCCTGACGCATGGTCTGTCTTTATTTGCTGGTATTTGAGCTTTCTTTCTTGAAAATTGAATTGTTGCTATTTGGTGCGTGTTTTCACCCATTGTTAGTGCCACCTTCTACCTGTCCTTCAGTATCTTGAGAATTCTGTTCTACAGTCAAGGGTAACAATTGGATGGGGGCATCTGGTGCTCCCCATTCCACTGCCACAGAAGGGAACGAGGGAGATGGTGATGTCAGATTTGGGAGTGATGATAGGTCAGAGAGGTGAACTCCCTGAAGCCCATGTTAAGAGGAGAGATGAAGCAACTTGTCCTCTAAATCCCCTTCCAGAAGGAAGTTTTGAACCTAGTAAGAGAGATGTGCGGAGATTAGAGACTTGGCTGAAGTCTGGTGCTTCATTTCCCTGACCAGACTGAGACACATAGACCCTTGGGTGCATGGTGTGTGCCATGACTGAGCAGCATGAACCTCAAGGCTGGGGGAAAGTGAGGCCAGGCGGATCTGAAAATTCTCCAGAGCTGTGGCCCTAAGCCCAGAGGGCCTGGGCTTTTGCTAGATGGGAGCATGTGGAATGTTGAGGTCGGAGTCCTGGGAGCACACCATAGTGACTGTCCCAGAAGCAAGATAGACAAGAGGCAATTAAGTGAACAGAGTGATCACAAGGCACTGGAAGTGGTGAGTCAATCTGTCGGTAGTAATTTACTTTAAACTACTTCGTCTTAGGGTGCATAATACAGATGTTTATATTAATTTGTCTCAATTGCGTATCAGGGGTGTGTGCTAGCTCTTAATCCAAAAACCCAGACTTCAGGGGTGCCTACTACAAGTATTTCCACTTTCTTGTTCAGTAAATAATATCAGAAGCTATGCTAATTAATCAGAAAGGTTGATAGATATTAGAAAGGTTGTTGATTAGTGATAATAAGTGTTAGACGTGCTTTTGTTAAAGCATTTTTGATATTCAATGCATGTGGATTAGGTAAAATATTTTGAAAATACTCCCCCCTTTTTAAGGAAGAGGCATTAAAATCTAGTGTTGATTTCACCACACACCCTTAGAGATAATAGGGAAATTTGATACATAATTGATCTGTGTCTTGATGCTGCTTTAGAAGAGTATTGATCATGGTACTCCAAGACATGATTTGCTGAAGTACACAATGAGAATATTGCAACGTTTGTATTTTAAGAATTTTCATGCAAGGCATTTCCAGAGTCTCGCCATAGAACAGTGGGGTTTCACTGAGGCTAATCGCTTGCTCGTAAGTGTTTGAAATGTGGCAGAATTTGGTCTGGAACTTGATTTTATAATCTACTGGAAGCTCGGTTATGAGAGAGTGCTAATTCCCACTTGTCTCCAGTTACTGGGCAGAGTTAGTGAGATCCTCAAAAAGAACCTAGAAGCTATGCCGTTGTACCCAGGAACTGTATAGTTAGACAAGAGCCAGGATGCCCCAAGGATTAAAAAGACAGAGCAGAGGTCCAAGAGGAGTGGGTGAGATGCCAACACCAGGGGAGCCTCCCAGCTCAGTAAAAGCACTTGTTTTTTGTGGCGAATACTTAGAGTTTAGCGCTGGCTGTACCTGCTGTGGGGAATAGGCAACTTGGGGTGTGTAAAAGCACTGAGACAAAATTTAGGGGACCTGGTTCAGTGCCTATATCCACTCTGGGTCTCGGTCAGCTCCCTGCTATATCAGATGAAGAGTTAGATGAGGTATTCTTGGCTGCAGTAGCACAGCATGGTGAATGTAGTATGACTTCAGGGCCTTTGGTCACAGTTAGAATCTCAGGCTCACCATGAATATCTAAGACTCCTTATGAAGTTATTTAACCCATTTAAACCTTAATTTTCTTATCCATAAAATATGGGCATTAATACCTATCTCAAAAAGGCTGTTTTTAGTACTAAGTGAAAAGAGAAATGTGAAGTGTTTACAAGACTGTTCAATAACGTTGATCCATTCCTCTCTTCCTTCCTTTTAGACTCAAACATTCTACAATTCTATGAATTAAGAGGAAATTAAGGCAAGTTGTGACACAAGCAAAGCCATCTTGAGAATGGTAATGCTACTTCCTCAGTATTGGGGTTCAGTGGGAGTATATGATGGTGGTAAAATCTCCTGCTTTTGGCTTGAGATGGTTTAGGTGCCACTGAGGGAATCCAAATGTAATTTAGCAAGCTGGAAACTCACAATGAGGTTGAATTCTATGCCAGAGAAAGAGCAAGAACCATATCATGCCAAAAACTAAGAAAGCTCCATGATGACCAGTCAGGACTATGGGTCCAAATGGAGACACTTCTGTGCAAGGGATCAAAATTTGGGGTAGGAGGGGAATCCAGGCTGGGTAAGCACAAAAACCACTCCTTCAGCAACACTGGGAAAAGAAATCTGTGTCTCCAAAAGTACCTTCAGGGAAGAGCAATCTCTCTGACTCTCTCTGTACCTGTATGTCTCTCTGCTTCTGTTTTTCTCTCTGTGTGTGTATGTGTGTATGTATATGCATGTGTATACTTGTATATACACACATACATATGTGTATATGATATATATTCAGTAGACTTAAAAATTA
>NW_012146856.1:5808359-5822278 GCF_000956105.1 Propithecus coquereli
AGGCACTAGCAGATAAAAGCAGTTAGTTAATAACATAAGTGGACTGTTAGCAGTGGAGCATTGATTAATTTTCTGAAAATAGAATTTTACACATTGCATCTTATTTACCAAAATACATTCCATACCAATCAAATGTGTAATCATTATAAATAAAATAACACAATAGCTGAAAATATGTGTGGGAAAATTTTGAGGTAGGGTGGACTTTTTATTATGTCAAATCGAGAGACCATAAAAGTATCATAAAAGCTGCATCAAAATTATGACATGTTCTATGTTAAAACAATAAAATTAAAATTAAATGCCAAGGACTCTTGCTTCTGCTGCAGATGCAATAATAGGGATAGGATATATCCTCCCATGTGATACAACTGAAAAAATCAGACAGAATACATGAAACAGTGGTTTTCAAGACACTAGATATCAGGCAGAAACAGTGATTCTTGAGACATGAAAAATAAACAAGTGAATCCTATGACTGTCCCAACTTACTGCCTTGAGAGATCTTAGAGGCAACAATGCAAAGAGGGAAACCCGGGTGAGATGAACTCCCTGTGTGAGGGGATGGGCCTGAGAGCAAGGCAGCTAAAGTTGTCAGGGAAGAGTATCGTATAGTATGAGAGAGAGAAAGAGAGAAAGAGAGAGAGAGAGAACATTAGAGGTAAGTTCTCTTCTAATGTTTGGTGTGGTTTTAAGCCAGTAACTTTGTGGTATTTCATTATGGCAAAAACAGGAAACGGATACATGATGAAATGAAGATATTAGTAACCATAAAAACTAATATGCAAATTACTTGAAGATCCTCATAACAGAAGTGACTATAATTTCGCCACGTTTTATTTATTTATCTTTTTTTTACAGAATGTCTTTTACAAAGTTTAAATAACTTGGTAAAATGGAAATATCCTTGAGAGAGAGGCTTAAGTGAAGAACTGATTTCATATTTCTATACGTCTTTTCTTTGTTACTTACTTACCTAATGGATAAAATCAGTTCATAGTCAATATTTTCGAAAGAAAGTTTATGGAGCTTGAGATGGAGCTATTTCTATTTTTCTGAACATAATATATTCAGATCCATTTTACAAAGGTGAGAATGCCTTTTGAACCCCCACAGATATTTTTTAAAACATGAATTAATCTAAGTTAAAAATAGGAAAGTAAGCATAATGTCAATAAAGATGTATATGGTTTTAATTCATTTCCATGGGTTTTAGTTCACTTTTGTGTTTTACGGAAACTGTTTTTTTATACTTCCTGTAAGAAAAAAAATTTAAAAAGCAAAAAAGAATCCCAATCCAGTGAGAATTAATCATTGTTAGCATTTGATAAACACAAATAGACGAACAGGTGGATGCAAAGATGGGCGTGGAGGCAGATTGGTAGAAAGATATTATACATAGTTAGCTATGGATGTGTCTGAAGACTGGAGTTTGGAGTCATCCTCTGTCATCCTCTGTCTGGTGTAACCAAGCACAGGCTCAGCTACTTGTCACTTGCGAGGATAAGATGTAGGGAAAGGAGAGTGACTTTGTTCCAGAGCTAGCAGGGGGGAAATGGCCAACGCTTGTGCCTCAAAGAAACCATTTTGAAGTCTTGGGCTGAGGGTAGGGGTTTAAAAAACAGAATTTTGTATGAAGGTCACGCAGGAGTGGCAAGGAGGAGTTGGTCAGCATGACTTGTCCTGATGACTATCTTGAATTGTTGCTCCACCTGGCGAATGGGCTGGGCCATTTTGAAGGCTGTTTATCTACTGATTAACTGCAGCCTTGAGGTCATCTCCTGACCGGGTCTGGATTTTTTCGAGACCCGGTCTCCGGAACTTCTAAACAAGCACATAATTTGATAGGGGAAACGTGTGCAAGGGAGTGCCTGGTGGAAAGAAGGAGGGTAAAGGTCAGTATGTCCTCATTAAGAGCATAACAAGAAACAGGCAGGAAACTTTCAAAATGGGGCGCTGAAAAACAGGGCACTGGAGCACGTCTCTTTAGCTGAGATATCCAGTGGATTAGTGTGGCCCCCAGTAACGACCCTCAAGTCACAGATTCTCTGTGTTGGGATCTTACGATTTCTGTTCCTTCTTACATTTCTCATCTTTCCAATTTCTCTTCCAACAGTTTCTCAGCCAGAGGGCCAGCTGAGGACTATAAGATGACAAGTAGGGGTGTTTCCTCCTTCATCTCCACCTGTTTCAAAAGGGGCCTTGCCTATGGACATTCCACACTTTTCCTGGGTACCACTCACCCCTCCTTCATTGCTGTACGGCTATTGGAGCACCAAAATTCTCCCTTTTAGGGAGATCTAAATTCTGCCCAAGGTCTAAGTACTAACTTAAGTACTATCTTTCAGCCTCCTACCTCATTTGTTCCCAGTTTCACTGTATTTGGCAAATATTCTTCAAAACGTAAAATATGGAGTTGGGGCATATCTTTGCAGTGATGAAGATGGAGCTTTCTTCTTGGTATTTTGTTGTCGCCTTTATTGATTTTAGCAAGCTTCGTAGGATGATACGTGAAACAGAAATGGCTTTATTCAATGTCCTTTAACCAGAAGTCCCCTACCTGTGAAGAGTCTGATACCTTGATTTAATACAATCAAGTGTTTCTTGAAATTTTATGTCTTATCAAGCCTTTGCGAATGTTATATCTTATTTCAGTACTACTTATATAAAGAAATAACCATACAGGTAATAATATTCTGGAAAAAATACCCCAAGGGCCAAGGTGAAAATATTTTTATTAATGGTATTTCATAATTTAACATTAAGTAGCAAAATGTATTTAAAATTGGTGTATTTTTTAAGAGGAAGTTTCAAATGAAAGAAACATGGAACAAAGTTAGAGATGGGAAGGAAAACGCACCACCAACATGTTTGTCATGTCTTATTCTGCGCTATTTTGGGGATGTCAAGGTACCATTTAGGCAACATGCGACCTCCCCAACTCCCAGGTGCAGGCTGTGTTTGTTCTCTCCAGCTTTGCTCCAGGAGGTCTCTGTTCCTCGGTCTTGGGTATATATTTGACTCTGCATGGTAGACCCAGAGCACCAAAGCTGGGGCATTAAAACCTTTTGAGTTAAATAGTGTTAGGAGATTATTTTCACAGGAGCTCTTAAAATAGATGTATCCAATTACTGTAATTCTAATTTTTCAAATGTTAGTACTTTTGACAAGTTGCAGCTCTGTTTACCCGTTCTGGTAGGAGCCTCATGATTTCCCCCAAAAGAGCAGCATGAGGTTCGAATTTTCAGTTTATCAAAGCAAATTGTGTGCATTTTCCAAAGGCAAATTGCAGACCAATGGCGTTTATAGATGAATAGAAAACTACGTGAAAGGGAACACTCTGCTGTGTTTGCCTTCTCATAACTTCAACCCAAATTGCCTTTTGAAACACTGTTTGGAAATCTAAAGAATTTCAAAAGGCACTATTAATGAGTATGTTGAAAATAGAACCCAACATCCTCAACTCTGAACACAGAGCTTCACTATTCAACAACTTAACCTCAGCTTAGTCTTTAAGTTTCCTAAAGTATGTTCAAGTTTAAGTTCATGAACTATGTTCATAGGCTGAAAATATGCAAAGTTTATGTTGTATTTACTCATCACTGTAAGATTCTCCTTATACGCCAGGGACCATTAGGAAGTCCTGAATTTAATTGTGTCCTGCCTTGAAGAGGGCATGATTTATTGTAACTATTATCCCATATATCCAAACAAACTCTTTGAGGCAGTAGGATCGCTTGAGCCCAGGAGTTTGAGGTTGCTGTGAGCTAGGCTAACGCCACGGCACTCACTCCAGCCAGGGCGACAGAGTGAGACTCTGTCTCAAAAAAAAAATAACTAAATGTATTCTTCTGCATTAAAGCATAGGGGATTTAAGGAAGTATTTCAAAGGCTCCCAGCAAACGTAGCAGATTAGAACTTGAATTGAGGTCTCAACTTGTCTTTCAGGGGGATAATGCTGAAAGTGTATAATAGGTATAATTTACATTTTCTTTGTAATATTTAATTAGTTAAAAGCATCCTTTCCTGTGTTATTGGTCGCTTGGCATTTGCCTTCTGTATTGATCCTCTGCCTTATTCTCTCCTGGCTGATCATCGTGGAGGGCATCAACTGAGATCCCCTGCCCTCGAGTTTCAGTTTTGCCAGTAGGGAGCATCAGAAAGAGGTTAGAGGATGAAAAATACAAAGATCAGGGCATTTATTCCTCCCATCCACTCCTGCTTGAGTTCAGGCCCGGCGATGTCTGCAGCTGCAGCTCTGTAACACTGAGGGCAGCCCTACTTACTCCACACCCAGCTCTGAACCCCGCTCCAGCAGCACCATCTCCTCCCTCCGTCCCATCAGGCTTTTCCCTATTGCTAGTCCCTAGCTATCTACATAGTCCTTGTGGATTCCTAACTCTTCCTTCAGCTTGGTAAAAAGTCTTCTTATTAAGAAGTTTCTTTGAAAAATCCCAAATGAGCATTCCATGCACTTTGTGCTGGGGTCCCGACTGATGCACATTTGTATATCTAATTTTATTTTATTTCATTTTATTTTTATTTATTTATTTTTTTCAGAGACAGGGTCTCACTCTGTTGCCCAGGCTGCCGTGCAGTGGAGCCATTAAAGCTCATTGCAGTCTCAGCCTCCTGGGCTAAAGTGAACCCCCTGTCTCAGCCTCCTGAGTAGCTGCGACTACAGGCTCACGCCACCACGCCCAGCTGATTTTTAAATTTTTTGTACAGATGGAGTCTTGCCATGTCACGTGTTTCTAATTTTAAAAAGTTTATTTCCTGCTTTTGCCTACAATTATAGTGCCCATCCTTGTAGTTCGAGATAAGCAAACACTCTGGAATGGAAATGCAAGTGTGCACTGGAGTACTCTGACTTAAAACCTGCTACCAAATTAATTTCTACAGTGAACAAGTCCCTTCTGCACTTAGATGATTCTACACATGCACACATGCTCGATCCTCAGCAAGAGCTTCTCATCCTGCCGTGGCTCTCAGCCTTCTCTCTGGGTGTCCGTCTCGGTTCAGGCCCTTGATCTTCTTAGTTATCGGACCCCCTGCCGAGCCTTTCCTGTCAAGGCAGTGGTTTAGGAAGGGCAGCCGGCAATGTATGCAGCACACAGTTTTGTTTCATGGTACTGGCCTGGGGAGCTCTGGTATCCGCGACAGGAGCTAATTCTTTATTTTTGGTTTTGGGATATGTTTGGCATTTATTAATTAATGTGCATGTTATGTATGCTGAGAATTGCAAAAATTTATTTTTTTAAGGGAGTATAAGTTTAAACTGAATTTGTTCATTGTATGAAACTTCCTTTTACTTCTCCAATTTAACTTTTTTGAATTATTTTCCTCTGCTCTGGAAGTGGCAAGCTTTCTTGAAGATTAATGCAAAGCTCATGTCAAAATAGAGCTCTTTCTCTTTTTCTCACTGAATTTTACTTCTACCATTTGATCTATTTTATATTATTCCATTTTTTTTTTCAGTTTTTCTGGTCCATTATGTCAGGGATTACTTTACTATTTTACTTTAACAGTCTTTCCCTTGCCAGTAGAGCTGTATTCTACAGATTGCATAGGGGAGAAGGCATTTTTGAAGAAAACTAATAAACAATCAATTAAAACTATTCATGTTTTTTTTTTTCCCACATATAAATTACTATCTTACACTCAAAATAGTAGAAACAAGCTTTGGAGCGAGAGCACGTAGAACATGAAGCCCTAGTTAGGGGCAATCGGTCTTAAGGTAGGTGATAGTCGCCTATGCTTACGTGCTTTGCCGTCTATCAGTTACTCATTTATTCAACGAATACTTTCCACAGCTCCCGTAGACAAAGCATTTGAAGAGTATTAGAAACAAAATATCTTCTCTGCCCTAAAAAACTTAAAACTGATTTCAGAAGAGGAGAAAGTTATTTTTAAATGAAGGACGAGGGTAGTGGCAATTAGAGTTCCAGGCACAATGGCGCCTCTTGCCGGGCCTGGGACTGGGGCTTCCAGTCTCAGCCACCAGTGCATAAGAAATACCACCGGCAGGAACCCGGAGGCCTATGCAACTGCATGACTGTGTATAGCTGTAGTTATCAATCTCATTCCCAAAACAGATGTGATAAACATGGATTAATTGAATCAGGGATTGTGTGTGTGTTTGAGTGAATGTGTGTGTGAGAGAGAGAAGGTATGCTGCTACTTTGCTCTGTGAAGACTGATTATAAATACCTCCATCCCTTCTTTTAGAATGGAAAGATGAAACGGGAGACAGTGCAGAAGTGGGACTATAGACCTGGTCACCAATTTCCAGGATTTGCTCTCCGGGTTTGGTGAATTGGGGTGGGGCTCAAAGTCTAAAAGAACTATAGGGTGTAACTGTTGGGGTGAGAGGACGCTTCCCCTTCACCCCAGAAAGTTTGCTGAAAGATCAATTCATGGTAAGGCAGATTAATAAGAAAAAGAGGTTTATTTGCTACACACATGGGGAGAATCACAGAGTGATTACCCAGTATCCCACTGGGTCCAGAAGTTTGTATCACCTCATTTCGGAGGGGAGGGGAAATTTCCATCTTGAAACATTTCTATTTCCATATTGGGAAATTTGATGAGCCGTCCTATTGTAGGGGTTAGGAAAAGCACAGCTATGCTTTTCAGCAGCTTAATTATTTCACCAAAAGAAATTTATTTACTTATACCGACTGCTCAGCGTATACTCTCTCCTTTGTCCCTCTCTGTGTGCACACAGATGCACTCACACACATGTGCACATGTGCACACAGCAGGTGTTGCATGGAGAACTGACAAATATCACAACCCCTTTAGATATATCATTGGAGCAAAAGGGGGACATTTACGGAAGGTGTTTTCTTATGAAAATTCTGACAAAATCTCATTTTATTTTCTCACTATTCACAATATTATTTTTCTCTCTAAGTGATCATTTGTCCTTTAGTCTAGTTCAAGGACATGTCTCCTTCTTGCCCCATTCAGAAATGATTGTCCCCCTACCCCACCCCATCTTGCTCCAGAAATCCAGCCAAATCATTACGGATCACACCCTCAGTCGAAAGCTTGACCAGGTAAATAATAAATCCTCTGAGCCAGCAAGTAAGGAAAGTAAAAAAGAAATAAAATCTTCTAATATTTCTATTAGTCTGAAGGAGAAAGGCACTATTTAAACGGTAGCATTTAATTGTCATTATCTGGAAGAGTCACTTCATTCAAACTTCTCCTTCATTTAAAATAAACACCTCAATGCTTCCCATTCCTGGCTAGGACATTTTTAGCAATAACCGTTGGTTGTCAATGACAACAATCATATTTAATTGTTCATCCTGACATGCTCCAGCACTCTATTAAACACAGATTACTCTAGATAGAATAAATGAATAGCAAAGATGCTGGCCGAGAGCTCTGAACACATCAGTGGGAATAATGAATTAAATCATCCTCCCACGAAAATGCAGGAAGGGGCAATGCAGGTCAAGAGCTTGTTAGATTTCAGGTTGTCCATTTGTGCCTGAATTTTAAAAAACTAAGTAGATTATGGATTATAGCTTGTGGAGGGGGAAGGATGAAAGTCAGATTTCTTGATTGGATGTTATTTAGCTGTTTTACTATATCTCAAAGTTATAATTTGGGAAGAGAATGAAATATATCTTGTTCCTTATATGAATTTTTTATAAGGTACACAATAGATAGTCTTACTGAATTTTAGTTCAATTGCTCTTTCATCTCAATATTATTATTTTATAAAGGCAGATAACTAAATAATATCCTTTCATCAGTTATCAAAGCACAGTTCTAATATAAATGGGATTAGCATGATGAATGCCTTAGGAGAATGTCCTTTTCATGCACATACAGTTTTATAAACATACCTTTTTTTTATTTTAATCCAATCTTGAATTTTTCTGAAAATTCTGAACAAACTTTTCTGATCATCTTTAAATCATTGACAGATCACTGTATAACAGTATATGTTTCTCTTTTAAACGATGAAGATTAAAAACGTGGGTTGTTTAATCAGGCATGTCGCCCCCTGAATGCTGATGTATGGGGCTCACTTTGGTGCCCTGGGAAGGACTTTGCACCAGAACGGGGAGTCCAGATATCATGCTCTGGTATTAGGCTAAACGCTAATTACAGAATCATCATACAGAAATATTATTGTCAATATTGTTTTGCAAAAGGTGGTTGTTAATTTTGAGCATGTGTAATCAATTAAAAATACATTTCTTTTGAAAATATGTGTCATAAATATTTTCTCTTCAAATAATAAGCACAGTTGATAAGTGATTTCATTTATTACAGAATTATCCATTCATTATAGTTCCCTCCCATCATTTATCCAATTATTATTTTGTTGGCTATTGCATTTCATAGGTTTACTGTTTTATGATTGTTTTGATAAATATTCCTGTATTTCTCTATGCACAGGGAAAACAGGGAAGGGACATTTTAAGGGCTTGAGAGAGATTACTAAATTGTCTGCAAAAAAGCTTGTAATGATGCACACAGTCCAATAATAGACAGGGAAATCTCCCTATCGATCACAATGTGTATGTGCTTTCTTTTAATGTTTGACAAAATTATAGGAAATGCGATATCTGATTATTTAATTTTTATGTAAATGAGGATATATATTTTTCCATATATATTGACCGTTTATAGTTCTTTTGTGAATGTCTTAGCTTTAATTACACTTGCATGTCATTTATGTTACAACTATTTCTCAGTTTCCTTTTCTTTTTATTATATTTGATGAAAATGACTACAAAAATTAAAATGACATGTCCACCGCCAGGATAACCATGAATACAAATAAAGAACAGATGGTGTGGTGCAATTTTGGAGTCCACACGTTGAGTGGGAGTCAAGTGGAGCACTGTCTTCACAGGGCAGGGCATGAGCTTTGCGAGGACTTCCCCTCTGAGCCCCACTAGAATAATCCAGATTTTTGCAGGTGTCAGAAATTTGACCTTGGGACAAATGGTTGGTATTCTATGGTGCTAATTATTATTTTAATTAACTTATATTGCAAACAGGGTTTCCTGAGAGTTAAACAGTGAGAATTGGTTTCCTTCCACTTTGCTTTGAATTTAGGCAGGGTTTTTTGGTGGTGTTTTTTTTTTTTTTTTTTACACTACATTTATGGTCTGTAACTCTGCATAATTACCAGTTGAGGAAGGTTAGCCAAATATACTGAAATATCAGTCCAAGAATTTTAAATGTAGCTCTAGTAGAAAATAAGAGCAAGCTTCTCCTACAAATACTGATTGCCCAGGAGGACACCTATACTTTAATAAGGTTAATGAGTTGTTTTTCATTGAGTCATCATTTGTTTTATATCAATGTTCATTGAACATCTATTTTGCATCAAACCCTGTATTCAGCACTGGTGGATTAAAGATTATATACCTAGCAATTATCTATCTATCCATCTATCTCTGCAATCTATTTTAATATAGGTATATACAAGGAGATATAGTTTTTATCCTAACTCAGGAAAGCCAGTGTCAAATAAGGATCTCAGCTGAGCTTGAGGGTGACTGGGGATGAATGGTAGGGGAATCTAACTCAACAGGGTGGTTCAGGGAGGGCCCCCTGCGGGAAGGGGATTGTTATGCTGAAACTTGCAGGACAAGTACTATGTGGGTAACTAGAGGGAGGGCTGCAAAGGACTAGGGAGCAAGAGGCAAGATTCAACATGGGTATGTAAAAATTATGCTATGAAAATAAAAGATAAGTTATAGGAAATTACCCTAAATCAATCAGTGTTTCTCAAGGCTGAGCATGAAAAGAAATAAATCTTGGTGATGTTAAAAAGCTCAGCTGTGTGAGAACTATCCCAGGTCTACTGAAAAGAAACTTAAAGAGGCCAGAGCAGGTTTGAAATAAGGACAATCTTGAAAAACTACAGGTAAAGAGAGAGGCTGGAGGGACCAATGCAAATAATTCTAATTCCAAGCACAAGGAAGTAAGATAATAATTATCTTTCCTAATTATTAAAACCAAGCTTTTACTAATGTACAGAAACAAACCTAAGATAATATTTAAAATAAGAAAACAAAAAAAAAGGTAACATATCTGTAAAGCTGACTGTGCATCTACCAATAATTTTTTGAAGACAAAATTCCCTTTTACCAGTAACTTGGAGGAAAAGGTTGGGATTTAGGCAAAGAAAAAGAAGGAAGCAAGTTGAACTCAGTTAATGACTGATTAGAAATATGAATCTCCATTTAATCACCCGTTTCCTTTTGTAAGTTAGAGAAAGGCTCAGGAAACAGCAAGCAGAGTCTCTAAAAATTCTTAGCCAGAATCACAAGTTCTCCCTCGAATCAAGAAATCTCTTTCTTACACACACACCAGCAGATTCTTAAGACAGTGAAAATACCAAGATCAATAACTATGCTTTCCAGATATAAGAAACATGAGTATTTTGCCATATCTACTTCATATTTTTATAGGTGTAAGAGAGTTATAGTTAAAGTCTCTTTTGTATTGCCATGTCATTCTGACTTACTCAGTTCCTCTCTTTGCAAAAGATGCCATTTTACTGAGCAGTAACATTTAGATCTAAATCATTCCCATTAAATGTTATATAGTATGAACATACCACAATTTGTTTATCCATTCCCCTATTAATGGTCATTTAAAATGATTTCTTATTTTCTATATTTAAAAATGTCACAATAAATATTGATATCTTATCTCTTTATGCACACATATCAAAGCTGCCTTTGAGGTCATATTTAGAAGTAGGAATTCTGAGTTGCAGTGTATATCAACATTACTAAATATCATCCTTTTTCTCTATTTTTAATTCTCATTTCTGGCCCTAGTAATAGCTGATCACGCTCACCAGAAGGGTGATAGATTTTGTTGCCACTATTGACTGGCACTGTGTGATGGTTTGAAGCTTGAGCTCAGGAGTTCGAGACCAGCCTGAGCAAGAGCGAGACCCCGTCTCTACTAAAAATACAAAGAAATTAGCCAAACAATTAAAAATATATAGAAAAATTAGCCGGGCATGCTGGCGCACGCCTGTAGTCCCAGCTACTCGGGAGGCTGAGGCAGGAGGATTGCTTGAGCCCAGGAGTTTGAGGTTGCTGTGAGCTAGGCTGACACCACAGCACTCTAGCCTGGGCAACAGAGCGAGACTCTGTCTGAAAATAAATAAATAAATAAATAAACCAAGTTGATGGTGAGTACATGTGGTGCTTATTTTTCTATTCTTGGGATACTCATTTAGTAGAATGGGTTCCAGCTCTATCCAGGAGAATGCAAGAGGTGCTATATCACCATTGTTTCTTATAGCTGAATAGTATTCCATGGTTATACGTATACCACATTTTATTAATCCACTCATGCATTGAGGGGCATTTGGGTTTCTTCCACATCTTTGCAATTATGAATTGTGCTGCTATAAACATTCGTGTGCAGATGTCTTTTTTATAGAATGTCTTTTGTTCTTTTGGGTAGATGCCCAGTAATGGTATTCCTGGATCAAATGGTAGATCTACTTGTATCTCTTTGAGGTACCTTCATACTGCTTTCCGCAGAGGTTGTACTAGTTTGCAGTCCCACCACCAGTGTATGAGTGTTCCTATCTCTCCGCACCTATGCCAACATTTGTTGTTTTGAGACTTTTTGATAAAGGCCATTCTCACTGGAGATAAGTGATATCTCCTTGTGGTTTTGATTTGCATTTCCCTGATGATTAGAGATGTTGAGCACTTTTTTATATGTTTCTTGGCTGTTATTCTGTCTTCTTTTGAAAAGTTTTATTTTTAAAAAGTTATTCTAGTAGTCTTGTGGAAATTAGCGGCAACAAAGATAGAGAAAATTAAGAGACTATTACACATCTCACATAACATTCACATAATGTTTAGGGTAACATAGTCATTGAGTGACACTCAATCCTAGCATCTTCCTCCTTCTGTAGTCAAATTCCAATAAAGCCACCAGTGTTAGCAATCTATAAAGGAAATATTGTCACACACATGAGACTTTAGAAAGAAGGGGAAGCAAACCCATGAACTCTTAATCATAATTTTCATTATATTTTATTACAATTTAATTTTTGCTTGTCATTTCCTCAGTATCCAAAATTTGAAATTCTCCAAACCTTAGCATGTGGACTCTTATTCCTGTTTGCACACACTCTAGAGGTGTTACCCAGTCTCAGGGCCTTAAATGCATCCTATATTCTGTTGACTTTAATTTTACATCTCTAGCTTAGATTTCTCAATTTAATTCTACACTTAACAACTACTCAACCTATCCGCTTAGATGCCTAACAGACACCCTCACGCAATCTATCAGCAAACTCTGAAAGCGCTACCATCAACATATATTTTACACACAACTATCTCTAACACACACGCACACACACACACACACACACACACATAACTAATGATCATTTAGAGTTTTAGACATTATTCCTTCTGACTCTTTTTCCATAAATTGCTTACAATGTGAGTTACCATTTTTATCATCAATCTTTATTCAGCTAACACTAGCTATTGTGCTTCAGAGTTAAACATTAGACTGTCCTATGGCTTACTATTATGAGAATCAATGTTTTATTTGACACTTTGTGCCTCAAAGCTGCTTATTATTAAATTGTGGCAGCTGTATTACTTCCCAAATGTGCTGGCCTTAACCTAATCTCCAAATCCTTGTAGGCACATGTCCATGGGCATGTTATTAACTGAGAGTACTTACTCATACTGTCTTACCAATTGGAAAAAAACTTTGGAAATCTGGAGGGAAAAAGCCATGTAATATTCATGGTCCTTATTGTACCACAAAGTTTTCTACACTAATTAAGCAAATATAAAAGTAATGATGTATCCACTGCCACCTCACTGTTGTGTAATGACATATTATGAAATGGCATATCTCATTTCCCAGTCTAATGAGTTATTTCAAATATTATTTGGTCAAAATTGCATGTATATAAAAAACTTAAGTCTTACGTTTCTTGAGATTTATGTATTTGAAGTGGAAACCATACCACATAATGTCTGAAATCTGTGCATGACTATGTTGTTACAAATAATATAATATACCCTAAGCTAGCAAAATAAAATGGGGTACAGAATCATCTCAGATAGCCAAAGGCAGGGATGTAGCCAAGCCTCAGAAGTCAATTTGAAGCAAGACCTGGATACTAAGCAGTTTCTTTTGACTTGACTCATATTTGTTTTACTCTACAAACCTGCTTCATTCTTCTCTTATAGCCCCTTCTGTCTTTTGATTCATTGGTCTGTGAGGTAGAGCTTGACTTGTAATAATTCTTAAGTTCATGTCTTACTATTCTCATCATCAGGCAACTAACTTTCTCTCAGTCTATATGTCTAATTGCAAGGAAAGGCACTTACTATTGACTGAATATTTGTGCACCACCCTCCTCAAATTAATATGTTGAAACTCTAATTTCCAATGTGATGCTGTTTGGAAACAGATCTTTGAGAGTTAATTGTATCATGAGGGTGGAGTCCTTTTGGTGGAATACGTGCTCTTATAGGCAGAGACACAAGAGAGCTTGCTTCTCTCCCTGCTGTTTGCACTGTGAGCAACAGGAAGAGCATGGCCATCTGCAAACCAGGAAGAAGGCCCTCAGCAGAACTCAACCATGCTGGCACCCAGTCTTGGGCTTGTAACCTCTATAACTGTGGAAAAAAAAAAATTCTGCTGTTTAAGCCACCCAGTCTATGATAATTTGTTATAGCAGCCTGAACTAAGACAGCATCCTGTCTGATCCTATGAAATATTGCCAAAGAATTGAGATCCTGCTCCACTGAAGGCTTCTTTGTCCTCAACTATAAACTGAGGGAGCGGAAAGTTGATGGAAATGATTGTAAGAAAGTCCCAAGTAGTCTGCTATGGTAGACTTAATAATTTAAATCAGATTATGTTATTTTCCT